>NC_083653.1:2092759-2237759 GCF_963576545.1 Limanda limanda
AAACCTTAGTGTCATAATAAATACTTGTTTTTGTTCATCCCTCGTCCGTCTCCCTCTTTGTTGACACAGCTCCGAGTCAGGCTGCGTCACAACATCGTTTCTTGTGAAACTATGAAGTCAGACTGTTTCTTCTTGAGAAACTCTGGTGTCTAACCGACATGACACTGATGTGTTGAGATGTCTCTGCAGCTGCGCTGGCTTCATGCAACTGTTTGATAACTTTTCCTCACAGAAAATGCACAATGCTTTGGGCCGATTGCAGCTCGTTGAAGAAAATCCCATTAAAACGTATTCTTCATGATACTGGTGATATTGTGTTGGCTCTGTTTTGTTGGGACATGGTATTTGTGAACCACAGTTTGGGCCTACATGTGTAGTCAAAAGTCTAAAGCCGCATGTCCCTTTGTTCTGGAGAAAACCAGAGGCTCCAGGACTCAGTCTCCCAGGATTCCTCAACTTCACACAGAGGTGTGAAAACCGACCAGGGACACAAGTTTCAACTCCTATTGGTCCCTCTGGGCCCCCATGACCCATGAGGTCACCGGACCGATATAAGGCCAGGTCTCCCCCTCTTAATTCTCTTTCCATGCAACATCGAGGGGAGAATCCCGACTTCTCCTGCTCACATCTTCTCTTTCCATTCACCTCTTCGAGAGGAGCACACCGCTCTTTTCGACTCATCTCTTCAACTGAGAGGAGCCCACCTCTCTGTCTGCCCAAGAGCTGCAGCTTTCCACTCACCGAGCGAGGGAAACCACCTCAAAATCCAAGCTCTACCAACCTTCAAGCAGCGACGCGAGGGCCTGCCGAAGAACTGCAACGGAGCTGAATGCACAACAGAACCACAAAGGCAGGAGCCACACAACCAGCAAGACGACTTCACAGAACTTAGGACAGCACAGCACCTTCTTTTTTACTTACCACGGACGGGTAACACAACTGGGTTAATAATTATACTAGGTTAAGTAAAGACTGTTTATTCTATTCCTTGTAATGTTTATAAGTTTGATTTGTGTTGCTGTGATATTGTGGTTACAAGTTATTTGAAAGTTAATGATAGTTATGCTCATCAGTTTTCCTTTCATACATCTAGTAACTCTCTCTAATTTGGCACCAACACGCAGACACACACATATCTCAGCACACATCTCTCTGACCCGCCACATGTCGTAAACATTCAAAGTGTCCTTATCTTCGGGAGGCCAACTGCCATTTTTGAAGCACGCTGACTCACACAGACATACACACGATATGCACATACACATCTTTATTTATTAAGTACACCGTTAGTAATGGGGGGGGGGCTGTAAGGTAACTAGTTGGTCAACGTGAGAAACAGGGACCTCACGTTCATGTCACTGTTTCTCCTGAATTCATGCGATAAATGGTGTATTTTCTTTTGTAGAGTTTATGATTTACTTTATAACCAGACCCAAGGTCAGATTCTTGTTGAGTTTAATGCTGATTTTGTTGCATCATGGTTTGTGTGTTAACAACTGATTTCATGATAAAGACTGTTGACATTTATTTCTTTCTTCATTTCTCTCTTTCTCAGTAAATGAGTAGGAAGTGGGAGCAGCTTCTCGTTTCTACTGAAGAAACCGTGATGCTCGTCACACTGAATGATGTGTTCATATCTCTTCAGACACAGTGAAGTTAAAGATGTGACCATATGTGACAACGACTCTGAGACATGACGGACGGTTACTTCTTCATTTACTTTATTGGTCCACAGGCAAACTAAGTTCAATCCACAGCTGGAAACCACAGAATCACATTTGATTCACATGAACATTTTGAATCCCAAGTCAATAATGTTATTAAATCTTATTACAGAAAAATCCTCCATGCACATGTGACCTGAACAAATGGTTAAATCGCTCTTGGATCCATGTGTTTGAATATGAACCTGAAAAAGTTTCATTCATTCAGTAACTTCAATATAAGTTTGCAATTTGTTATTGTTTTTTTAACACAGGATTAAACCAATAAACATGTGACAGAAATTCAAGCTCGACCACCTGTAAAATATAAAAGTCCAGATGTGAAGCTGCTCCAGAGGTGACGTGTGTCGTCCTTTATTTGGACTGAATCTCCTGATGTTTGCATCACTCATGTGAATGATGACAAGTGTCTGAATATAAAAGTCTCCTGCTGCTCATTAGTTCATCGTAACATATTCACACAGTCTCTGGTCCACGGGGGAAAGTCGGTGCTGATGGATATTTTCTCTACATGCAACTAGCACATGACCACAGAGGAGACATGTCACTGAGGGGAAGTGATCAACAGGAAGTAAACGCCTCAATGCACTTTTTACTAAGAACCGAGAAGCAGAGGAGAGAAAGAAGAAGAATGGATGAAATCAAACGGATTAAAATGTCTTTACATCTGCTACTGGTGCTGATTCCGTTTACAGGTGAGAATAAATACACTTACACAACTTTATCAGTGTGAATAATAAGAATAACACCAGATTGTTTGTTTTTGCTTTTTAAAAGTGAAGAGTTTCACTGATGTGTTGTGGCACAAGTCTGGCTCATTCAGAGGACTGATACTTAAGAGTACTCTGATATTGTACTTGTGTACATTTGTGTACTGGAAAATTCCTCATATTTTGATCTGCCCATTAACTCACGGTTTAACTGGTTAGATTTGGAGGTTAAAGGTCAAGGTTTCAGGTTTTTGGCCTCTCGCACATCTCAAGTCTGAATTTCTTCAGATTCTGACCAGTTCTCTCCTCGAATGAAAACTTAACGGATTAGATTTCAGTGATCAAGTGTCAGAGTGACCTCATGAGTCTGGAAACAAATGTACGTAGACTGGAACTGGACTGGTTGGCTGAGGCGTTCAAATGCAGGGAGAAATCTGTAGTTGATGTTTTTCAGGTTTATCTTGTCAGTCAAAATCCATTTTCTCTTAATTTACAAAGCTATGTCTAAAAGAATCCTCACATTCAGAAGTGTATGAAAATATGAGTCTTGTTCTTGGTTTAGTTTAATTGTTGCTGTCTCTCTCTCATTTCCTCCACAGAGCTCGCTGTCCCATCTTCCTACATCATCATCAGAGCTGGAGCTGAAGTCACTTTGCCTTGTGACAAGATGAGAGATGATCATGTGAACTGTGGAGCTACTGATTGGCTCTTCACTGATTCACAGAGAAATACAACAGTAAACCTGTTTGTAAACAGGCAGCTCGACACATCTGTGATTTCCAAATCTAAAGCAGACAGACTACGTCTTGCTGCAAACTGTTCTCTGGTTATTAGGGAGGTCACAGCTGAAGATGCTGGTCAATACACCTGCAGACAGTTTGACCTGACAACACAAAGAGATGAAGATCATGTGGTTTATCTCTCTGTTGTCAACGGTGAGTAAAAGAGTCTATTCATAAAAACATTATGATAATTCTGATCATTCTGATGGACATAGTTTCACTCATGTTATCTTTCTCCATCATCACCAGTGACTGAGCAGAAGAGAACTGATGAGGTGACGTTGAGCTGCTCTCTGTCACCATCTGTAACCTGCAGGGAAGTGAAGTGGCTGTTTATGAATATGGATGTGACTGAAAACAACAAAGACCTGAAGACATCACAGTCTCACTGCTCGGCCAATGTGAGCTTCTCAAAATCCCATTTTGATCACAAGATGAAGAACTATAGCTCATTAACATGTAAAGTGGATGATGGTTACAAAGAGGAAAAGTTTTCCTTCATCCCTCCGTCATCAGGTGAGAAAACACAGAACACGATGAACTGCTCCTGATCCAATGAATTCCATTTGTTAATACATTTCTTTTTCTTAAGAAGGAAAGAACGAACCAGCTCCAGGAAACAAAGAGATGACAACAGGTACTGAATATTCACTGCACCTCTCATTCATCTCTGTGCTGCTGCGTGTTGATGGATTTAATGTTAACAACATGTGTAAATACAGGAAGTTGGACTGAACAGGAATTGTTGCTGTCTCTCTCTCATTTCCTCCACAGTGCTCGCTGTCCAACATTCCTTCATCATCATCAGAGCTGGAGCTGAAGTCACTTTGCCTTGTGACAAGATGAGAGATGATCATGTGAACTGTGGAGCTTCTACCTGGTTCTTCAGTGATGCACAGGGAAATACAACAGTAAACCTGTTTGTAAACAGGCAGCTCGACACATCTGTGATTTCCAAATCTAAAGCAGACAGACTACGTCTTGCTGCAAACTGTTCTCTGGTTATTAGGGAGGTCACAGCTGAAGATGCTGGTGAATACGACTGCAGACAGTTTGACCTGACAACACAACCATATGAAGATCATCTGGTTTATATCTCTGTTGTCAATGGTGAGTAAAAGAGTCTCTTCATAAAAACATTATGCTCATTCTGATCATTCTGATGGACATAGTTTCACTCATGTTATCTTTCTCTCACAATATCTCCATCATCACCAGTGACTGAGCAGAAGAGAACTGATGAGGTGACGTTGAGCTGCTGTCTGTCACCATCTAGAAGGGACGCTGTGTCGACATATGAAAGCTGCAGGGAAGTGAAGTGGCTGTTTATGAATATGGATGTGACTGAAAACAACAAAGACCTGAAGACATCACAGTCTCACTGCTCGGCCAATGTGAGCTTCTCAAAATCCCATTTTGTTGACAAGATAAAGAACTATAGCTCATTAACATGTAAAGTGAAGCATCATGACACAGAGGGAAAGTTTTCCTTCATCCCTCCTTCATCAGGTGAGAAAACACAGAACACGATGAACTGCTCCTGATCCAATAAATTACATTTGTTAATACATTTCTTTTTCTTAAACTAGCTCCAGGAAACAAAGAGATGACAACAGGTATGAATATTCACTGCACCTCTCATTCATCTCTGTGCTGCTGCGTGTTGATGGATTTAATGTTAACAACATGTGTAAATACAGGAAGTTGGACTGAACAGGAAACTAAAGCTCTGGTCATTCTGTTCACAGATTGGTGGTGGTACATTCGTCTGGTTGTGGGTTTTGCATCAATCGCAACATTGGTTGTGATTCTTGTCAGAATGAGAAGAAACAAGGTGGGAACATTCACAGATTACATTTAGCTGAAGCTTTTGTCCAAAGCGACTTACATTTTAAGTACACTCAACATTTATGAGGGGCCAGTTAGGGGTTCAGTATCTTGCCAAGGACACTTCAGCATGCAGATGGGGAAGAGTGGGGTTTGAACCGGCAATCTTCTTGTTGAAGAACGACCACTCTACCCCCTAGGCCACACCGCCACAGATGAAACTAACATGTCACTTATAGAGTTTATGATGTCATCATAAGTTCTGGATGTTTCTTAATGTTTTAATACATGTTCTTATGCTGTGATGGTTTTGTTAACACTGCATTAGGTTATTTGACTTTTTAATTATGTGTAATAATGGTGTAATACATCCTATTCTGTCTTTAGTTTTAAGTCCATTTTTTATCATACTTCCTCATCAACATTTGTATTTGTTGTGTTCTGTGAAGCACATTGAACTACACTAACCTGATGAAAGGTGCTATACAGATGATTGATTGATTGATTGATTGATTGATTGATTGATTGATTGATTGATTGATTGATTGATTGATTTATTGATTTATTTATTGATTGATTGATTGATTGATTGGTTGATTGATTGTATATCCTACAGATCCAGGGTGGTGATGTTGCAGTGGCCTTCAGCACTGTGGAAGCTCCCTCCTCTTCTACTGGACCCTCAGCTGATCCCAGCAGCCTCTATGAGAACGTCACAATCATACAATAGTAGAGTCACATTTGACATCGATATATTTATATCAGGAATCATTAGTTAAAACTTTCTACTGTGAAAACAAAGTCACTCATAATAATGTGATTCTCATTAGATATAAAAGAAACAAAGGTGGGAACGTTCCCAGATGAAACTTTGATTTAGTTTAAACCTCTGCCAAGGCCCGACTGTCTGTAAAGTTTGATATAAAAAGTCACTTTTATCGTGTGGACTGGATTTAACCAGTTTTCAGCCATTTTATTGATTCTTGAAGTTTGTCGTCCAAAAGCTGGAATATTTTATACTGTATCTTCATGTTCTTCTGATCCAGCTGTTATTCTTGTACATTACAATCGTGACTTGTTATTTGTAAGAAAATTGTACTTTCTTGATTCTTCCTGTTCTGGGTTTGTACCTCATGGTTGATGCTCTTATTGTAAGTTGCTTTGGATAAAATCATCAGCTAAATGAAATGAAATGAAATGTAATGTATGATGATATGTTATGAATGATTGTATATGAACCAATGTGTTGTAAAAAGCGTTTTGCCCAGACTGCCAGAAGGGGGAGCTGTAGGTTAAGTTACTGCTGCAGTGTTTAAGTAATAATAATAATCATAAGATGGTATATCTTCATATAGATATCGTACGTTTAGCTTGATGAACCGGCTGTTATAGACATGTTAGTGTTTCATGCTATGATGTAGATACTGCAGGTTGATACTTCCAGGTTTGAGTTGAGAGACTTTTTAAAATGATGTTGATTTACACACACACACACACACACACACACACACATACACAGACAGACACACATACACAGATACATATAGATGGACTAGAGGTTACATGTGTGTTCTAAATTGTGATAAATGCTGCTGCTGTTGTGATCTTTGAAATATTGGAGTTTGTTAAAATGATGAATCATTAAATAACATTAACTTTATTTCACACACACACACATAGACACACACACACACACAAAGACACTTTGACAGAGACACACACACACACACACACAGAGACAGACGTACATAGACCACAGGTATTACATGTATTGTCTGAGTTGTGATGTGCTGCTGCTGTTGTTATCTTTGAAATATTGGAGTTTGTTAAAATGATGAATCATTAAATAACATTAACCTTATTTCCCCTTTTTAATAAATGCTTTTGTAATTAAAGTATCTGTAGTCTGTGATTATTTGTGCATACGTGTGTGAATACAGCTGGATTATGATAGCCTGTGCTCGAACTTATAACCCTTCATTGTTTATTAAATAATCATTAATATTAACTATAAAGATTATTAATTTAACATTTATCATATGAGACTGACATTTATAGTTTGACTCGTTGGTCCCTGTAACCAGGGTGGTGCCCCTCTACGATAAGTAATAGGGTTAGAGATTGTATCATTCTTAATTGATAATTTTATTGTTTTCATTCATTATTTAACTATTCTTAATGGATAACCTTATCATTTATAATTAATTATTTTACTATTCTTAAGTGATAAAGCCTTATCCTTTTTAATTCTTTTTAATAAATAATTTTTATTATTTTAATAATCATATTTCATGATTATTAATAATTAGCCAACTTCAAGTCTACTCCTATTGCACAACAGTGTAGTTCAATGTGCTTCACAGAACACAACAAATACAAATGTTGATAAGGAAGTATGATAAAAAAAGGGGTCAAAGATTGTGGTGAAGGTGATGCAGTGACCTACAATAACCTGATGAAAGATGCTTATACAGTTTGATTGATTAATTGATTGTCCTACAGATCCGGGCTTGTGATGATGCACTGACCTACAGCACTGGTTCTCAAACTCTTTTCAACAATGTTCCTTCTTTGAAATATGTTTTCAACAAGTGCAACACAGCATCAGTATCAATGTTTCTCACCAGAGCAATAAGCTGTGTCTTTCCACTGACGTCTGTCCATTCATCCAGCTGCAGTGAAAAGGCTTCAGCAAGTTTGTACACAACATCATCAACAATGTCTGTTCCATCGTTTCTATTCTGCAGCAATGGTGTCATTTGACAAAGGCCCAGTTTAGAGCTGATCTGCTGTGTTTGTGTCCAGCTTGGTCTCGGTCACTGCAGCAGCAGCTGGAAGCAGCAGCTCCTCAGCTGTGGTGAAAGGCCTTTTGGCTTCAGCATGAGAAGCCTCCAGTGCTGTGGCTGATGTGGTGGAGACTTTTCACATCGTTTCTTGTGAAACTATGAAGTCAGACTGTTTCTTCTTGAGAAACTCTGTGTCTAACCGACATGACACTGATGTGTTGTGCTGAGATGTTGCTGCAGCTGCGCTGGCTTCATGCAACTGTTTGAGAACTTTTCCTCACAGAAAATGCACAATGCTTTGGGCTGATTGCAGCTTGTTGAAGTAAATCCCATTAAAATATATTCGATTCCTTGTAAAGTTTGATTTGTGTTGCTGTGATATTGTGATCACAAGTTATTTGAAAGTTAATGATAGTTATGCTCATCAGTCTTTCCTTGCATCCATCTAGTAACCCTCTCTAATTTGGCACCAACACACAGACACACACATATCTCAGCACTCATGTCTCTGACCCGCCACATGTCGTAAACATTCCAAATGGGATAGTCCGTTATCTTCGGGTGGACAATCGCCATTATGGAAGCACACTGACTCACACAGACTCACACAGACATACAGACGTATACTCACATACACAACTTTATTTAGTAAGTCCACCCTTAGTAATTTGTGTTTTTATAATTTATTGTGTTGTGCAATAGTAGGTAGACTTGACGTTGGCTAATTATTAATAATCATGAAATATGATTATTAAAATAATAAAAGATTATTTATAAAAAATAATTAAAAATGATAAGGCCATAACTTATCGTAGAGGGGCACCACCCTGGTTTCCAGGGACCAACGAGTCAAACTATAATTATCAGTCTCATAATGATAAATGTCAAATTAATAATCTCAATATTTTAATATTAATGATTATTTAATAAACGATGAAGGCTTTGAAGTTCGAGCACAGGCAATCATAATCCAGCTGTATTCACACACTTATGCACAAATAATCACAGACTACAGATACTTTAATTACAAAAGCATTTATTAAAAAGGGGAAATAAAGTTATAATGTTATTCAATGATTCATCATTTTAACAAGCTCCAATATTTCAAAGATAAACACATCACAGCACTTATCACAATTCAGAAAATACATGTAAAACCGGCGGTCTACCTATGTATGTCTGTCTCTATGTGTGTGTGTGTCTGTGTCAAATTGTCTCTCTGTGTGTATGTGTCTATGTGTGTGTGTGTGAAATAAAGTTAGTGTTATTTAATGATTCATCATCTTAACAAACTCCCATATTTCAAAGATCATAACAGCAGCAGCATTTATCACAATTAAGAAAACACATGTATTCATCTATGTGTATCTGTGTGTGTGTGCATCTGTCCGTGTCTATCAAAGTGTGTGTGTATGTGTGTGTGTGAGAGAGAGAGAGAGAAAGAAGGGGGCGTGGCGATGACGCAGTCACGTAGTGACGTCACATCTAAGATGGAGGCCGACAATGTTAGGCTTAAAACTACAAAACAAAATGGCGGGTTCGTTATGAATTTAGAGCCAGAATTGAGGGCGGGTCTAGAGATGAACAATCTCCAATGGCCGCCGGACCACGTGTGAGACACAAAGGAGGAGGTGGAACAAAGGATTCTTTGTTCTAGTTCAGCTTTGGAGTCAAAATGGCGGCAAGATGCCTTCAGGCCCTCTAAATATAGATTTAACTATGTGACATGAACTGTATTATAAATACAGATCGGAACGTGTGTAGGTCGGTTTAGGAGAAGAGAGAGAGAGAGTGAAGAGAGAGAGAAAACATGCCAGGAGAGTTCAAAGAAGCTCTTAAAACACGCCAGAGATTAGTTAACAGTGATTTAACCACTCAGCCCCAAGCGGACGTTGTGGAGGTTCTGATCGGTTAACTCACTGCAGACTAACACAGACGTTAACAGCGTGGCCGGAGGCTTCTCTCGCGGCGCTCAAACACTAACACAAAGAACCCGTAAATGAACCAGAAGTAGCCGAATCGTCGTGGCTAAACAATGAGACACGGAGGTCCCGCAAACAAATACACTCAAATATTAAACAATGCGCTACGTATCTGCCCAGATAATCAAGTCTCTTACTGTATCACCCTTCGCGGTGTGCCTGCGCCTCGGCGCGAATGTGTCGGGGGCCAGTGAATCACGTGGTCTCTCTCGAGCGGGGCTCCGGAGCTCGACCGCTGGACCGTAAAAGGATGCGAATTACTCGTGCTGCCTTGACGGAATGAAACTTCGTCTTTCTTCTGTAACAGCGGAGAACGTGCTGTTTCACAGGAACGGAGTGGATTGCTTCTTACTCCTCAGCGGGATGAACGTCGCGCTTCTGCAGGGAACGGCTTTGTGGAAGCCGTTTGTGGATCGTTGAAAAAAAGGAAAAGTCTATGGAAGTGTCGGAGTCCGTCCAGCGGGGCACTTCCTGTTTCGGTCTTTCAAGTTAAAACAGCAAAGAGTCCTATCAAAAATAAAACTTTGACTGAGATAAAAGAAGAAAATGAAACGACTTCAAATAAAATGATATTAAACAAACGTCTAATCGCCTCCTTAGTTACTGAGTCGTGTGGTTAGACCTCTTGATGTCAGAAGACAACTTGAGCAGCGTGGAAAGAGAGGACAAAGAGAGTCTCTTAAAAAATACCGACTTAACTAGTAAAACCCCAAGGGTTCTGTTTTAGCTTGGGCATCTGAGTAAAAGAGAAAGGTTTCTGGGAGCACAACGGTTTTGTTGTACCTGGGAGGTACCAGCCTCCTCAGGAAGTGGTCATGAGCCTCAGTTGGCTCTCAGCCAATGAGAATGTCAGGGTCCCGACCTTAGTGGGCGGGGATTCGACCTCAGTGGGCGTTTCAGAGTCACAGTGGGGGTCCCTGAAGGACACAGGATATGCCCCCCCTGCTGGGCGAGGCTCCAGGATGTCTGAAGAATGTGGGGATGCAAAGCAGAAAACTGGCCAAACTGGTTTCAGCTTGGCCTGGCAGGCCGCAGTCTTATTGCTCCCCTTTGTTTGGAGGTCAGATCTTAGGACACTTCCCCAACAATTGTATTCATATTAAATGTTTTTCTTTCACAAATGTTTTTTCATTAAGTGAATTTTGCCAACCTCTACACTGTCAAGAACTCTATATCTTTCAACTTGGCTTATCAGAGGTCCAAATTCAGAATTAGTACTTTTAAGAGACTTTATCAATAAATTGGCTCTTTTCCCTTCCGTTGAAGGGTGGTGCCCCGAGGTAACTTTAATTAATTAAAGTTATTATTTAACTGTAAGGAAACTAGTTGGTCAACGTGAGAAACAGGAACCTCACCTTCATGTCACTGTTTCTCCTGAATTCATGTGATAAATGGTGTATTTTATTTTGTAGAGTTTATTGTTTACTTTATAACCAGAGCCAAGGTCAGATTCTTGTTGAGTTTAATGCTGATTTTGTTGTGTCTTTGTTTGTGTGTTAACAACCGATTTCATTATAAAGACTGGAGACATTTCTTTCTTTCTTCATTTCTCTCTTTCTCAGTAAATGAGAAGGAAGTGGGAGCAGCTTCTCGTTTCTACTGAAGAAACCGTGATGCTCGTCACACTGAATGATGTGTTCATATCTCTTCAGACACAGTGAAGTTAAAGATGTGACCATATGTGACAACGACTCTGAGACATGACGGACGGTTACTTCTTCATTTACTTTATTGGTCCACAGGCAAACTAAGTTCAATCCACAGCTGGAAACCACAGAATCACATTTGATTCACGTGAACATTTTGAAGCCCAAGTCAATAATGTTAATAAATCTTATTACAGAAAAATCCTCCATGCACATGTGACCTGAACAAATGGTTAAATAGCTCTTGGCTCCATGTGTTTAAATATTAACCTGAATAAGTTTCATTAATTCAGTAACTTCAAGATAAGTTTGCAATTTGTTATTGTTTTTTTTAACACAGGATTAAACCAATAAACATGTGACAGAAATTCAAGCTCGACCACCTGTAAAATATAAAAGTCCAGATGTGAAGCTGCTCCAGAGGTGACGTGTGTCGTCCTTTATTTGGACTGAATCTCCTGATGTTTGCATCTCTCATGTGAATGATGACAAGTGTCTGAATCTAAAAGTCTCCTGCTGCACATTAGTTCATCGTAACATATTCACACAGTCTCTGGTCGACGGGGGAAAGTCGGTGCTGATGGATATTTTCTCTACATGCAACTAGCACATGACGACAGAGGAGACATGTCACTGAGGGGAAGTGATCAACAGGAAGTAAACGCCACATTGCACTTTTTACTGAGAGCCGAGAAGCAGAGGAGAGAAAGAAGAAGAATGGATGAAATCAAACGGATTAAAATGTCTTTACATCTGCTACTGCTGCTGATTCCATTCACAGGTGAGAATAAATACACTTACACAACTTTACCAGTGTGAATAATAAGAATAATACCAGATTGTCTGTGTTTGCTTTTAAAAGAGTTTCACTGATGTGTTGTGGCACAAGTCTGGCTCATTCAGGGGACTTATACTTATGAGTACTCTGATATTGTACTTGTGTATATTTGTGTACTGGATCATTCCTCATATTTTGATCTGCCCATTAACTCACGGTTTAACTGGTTAGATTTGGAGATTAAAGGTCAAGGTTTCAGGTTTTTGGCCTCTCGCACATCTCAAGTCTGAATTTCTTCAGATTCTGACCAGTTGTCTCCTCGAATGAAAACTTAACGGATTAGATTTCAGTGATCAAGTGTCAGAGTGACCTCATGAGTCTGGAGACAAAAGTACGTAGACTGGAACTGGACTGGTTGGCTGAGGCATTCAAATGCAGGGAGAAAACTGTAGTTGATGTTTTTCAGGTTTATCTTGTCAGTCATGCTCCAGTTTGTCTTAAAGGAGACATATTATGCCCATTTTACTACAGTTGATATGGTTCCTTGGGGTCTTAATGAAATGTCTGTAACATATTTTGGTCAAAATACCACAAGGATCATTTAAAACAGCACCCTTTTTACCCTGTCTAAAACAGCCCTCCTCAGATTGACTTGTTTTGAGGGCCCCCCCCGTTTCACCCCGCCCCCATCTTACCCCGCCCCTTTCACCCTTCCCCCCTCTCATGGAGGTGTAGGACATAACGTTTTTACCTCCATTAATTAGCCTGTGTTTGAATGTGTTCTCACTACAGAATGCATTCAACATCTATAGGGCAGATTATGGGCCTTTACGTCTAAGAGGAATAGAGGAGTAAGTTTTTTTTTTTTATGGATGAGATATCAGTCATTTCTGCAATACAAATATGACTGAGGAATAAAATACAATAAATTACTCTTCCCTCTGTATTACTTTGCTAACTGCTCATCTTACACGTGTCAATTGTTGACATGTTACATATCAAACACTAAAAGCACACAACTGTTTCTATATACTTTTATTGTCAGAAAGATTGCTAGAAAGAATGCCATGTGATTATAAAAATACACGTTGTGCCATCAGTAGCCATTCTGTAAACAAAGGAACACTTTATATTTGTGTGTCACCTTTTATTCTGTAAATACAATGTTAGCTTTGCTCAGCCGTTACAGGTATTTGGCGTACAGAAGCTTTGTGAGCTGGTGTTGGGGCGATATACATATAAACACAAGCCTTACATTTGCAATGCAAATTTGGTGAACATACCTGCTGTCAACCATTTGCTCTTGTCCCTAGAAGTGTGTTGCGGATACAAACACTGGGGGAAAACAGGGTATACAATGCCCTGATTGAGGGTACATTATACAGATGAACAATAAATAAACAAACCATAACAAAACAGACAAAATAAAATAAACAGAACACACTATAAAAATATATATTATATTATATATAAAAAACAAAATTAATCCCCATATGAGGTCTAAATAATGTTCCAAACAGGGCATGCCTTCAATGTATTGTGTGAGTGAGTGAATTAATTACAAAATTGCCAATTAGTTGAACTTTCTGCTCTGGTTTTAGAATAAGGAAATCACCAGTTTATGCTAATTATTGATGTGCTCCACGACTTTGATAATGAACAAACTCCAACACCAGTTCTCAGCCAATGACTCTGCCTCTGTCTGGAGAAGGCTGAGGCTGATTACACATCTAACGACTCACTTCTGACCCTACCGACAGACTCCTGTGGATAATCTTTTATGTCATTGTTTAGATGCGCTAATTCTCCAGCCCTGTCAGTAGTTATAGGATCTGTAAGCTAGTGCTGTGTTGTACATTTTCAACAACATCTTGTTGAAGCAATACTGCTATGCACTTTCAGCTGCATGACCTAACCTACTGAGACTGTCAAGTTGGCAGTTCTGAATAAACAGATTATCATCACCAGTCGTAATGAGTTCCCTGCATACTCTTGAATCAAGACATACTGCTTTTCCATCTGAAATTTGCCATGGAAATATGACACATTTTCAATTACTTTGTTTAGTTTACACATTGGAGTTTATGTTACTCACCTGAACCAGCTGCAGATCAATAATAGTGATGGTCCTTAGGTCCATCACCGTGTAACTTGGCACAATGTCCTTCAAAAATAGATTAATAGATAGATAGATAGATTAGTTATTATTTCACTTTATATGTCATTTCACATGGCATTGTATGATTTGTTGTTCCACAAATTCAGATGATAATATTCTATGTTCAATTAATTACTACAAGTGAATTAAGTTGTGAATTAAGGTAAAGTCAATTAACAATTACCTTCTCCAGTATGAAGAAAGATTGAACTCATAGTGTGGGCACTTTTGTTCTACAGAGAGGAATGTTCCAACCCTTCTTGTTTGCACATCTGTCCCCCGCCGACACACAGGACACACCTCAAACAGCTCCAGGAGGCAGTTTTCATATACAATATATGTAGGTGTCTTATGAACAGGGTTGCAAGATTCCATTCTATTAGAAAGACAAAGATTTCACCAAAAGGCTGCAACAGCTAAAATAAGTGTAAGATGGTAATCCATCTGATTATTAAAATGTTTAGATTAAATATTGAGTCACTCACGTCACATCTGCTGACTCAGTCAAGACTGTGACAGAGTCATCAGGATCATAGGTAGCATCCTGTGGATCTCCGAAGTCCAAACTTGAAGAACTTGGGTTGTCCTCCCTCTCCTCCAAGCGAGGTCTCTTACAGCTGAGGTCCCAACACCGACATCACTGCAGGGCACAGTTTTCTGTGTGCCTATGATAAAAAAGACATTCAGTATCCGTGGAGTCACAACAAATGAGATGCTGTTACGACTTTAACACGGAGACACAATCAATGACATGACGAAGTAACTGAGGGTAAACAAACCTGTACTTTTGTAGTGAGGTCGCAGTGTTTTTATAGAAAGCTGCGTGCCATATGTGTGCATCTTGGGTGGGTCCGTCTGGCATGCTACGCGATGTAGCCTAGCACCGTGAACAGATGTGATTGCCTGAACACCAAAAGCAGCAATGTTATTCATGTTTGTACTACTGTCATGCATACAAGGAGACAAGGACACATTTTCCCCAACTAGGGATGGTAATGAATAATCGTTCTAGTCCCGCACATTATGACAACAACATCCTCCGGTATCTTGAATTATTTAAAAAAAATACTTACATTTCCCTCGTGTCCAGTGTTGCGACGGAAAGATGGCACGGACCCCTCTTTCAATGACAACCATTTCGCAAATCCGGCGTTATATTGGCCCAGGTTGATAAAACAGTCCGATTCAAAGTGGTTAGCGCACACTAACAGATGTTTGCCAACTCTTGCAGGAACGTTGCCGTCATATATGAACTCAATCCATCTCAATAATGTGTCTTCTGAACAGGGCCGGCCCTGGCAATGTTGGCGCCCTAGGCGGGATTTCAGAATGGCGCCCCCCCCCCAACATGCACACGCAAATTGTCATGCATCCCCAAAAACTTTTGGACTGTAAACAGATGCACACACAGGCAGACAAAATTGTAAGCTATAAAAAATAATAAAAATATATAATAAAAATATAAAAAGTCTGAAATCAGCTGTACTGACAGCATATCATGTCATGTCGACAAAAATAAACATTAATGATGTCCACAATCGGGATGATTCTACCTCTATATTGTTCTTTCTTCTCCTCCTCTACTTTGCTGCGCTTTCTGAATCGTGCACCTGATAATTTAATCCTTTTTTGACTCATCTTCAACTCTTACCACAGTCTAACACGCCTCCCCACACACACACACACACAAGAGAGTATGTGCTTGTGTGTTTCTGTCTGTTTAGACACAACTGACAAATGTGTGGATTAAGCAGTGTTTGGCAAGTTACTGAAAATTAGTAATTAGTTACAGTTACTAGTCCCTTCTTTTAAAAGTCATTGATTTACCCTACCAGTTACTGTATATCAAAAGTAATTAGTTACTAGTGAAAGTAACCTTTAAGTTACCTTTATGTCTGCTTTTTAAATGTAATGAATATGAACAGTACTGAACAGTCAAACACAATAAATATATTTTTTAGACCTATTTATTGTAATCAACAGGGCAACAGGCCCATTTGTGGGTCATTTGGTACCGGGCCGCAGAGAAAGAATAAACATTTTACATGTTTTCTGTTTTATCTATTATCCGGTAATTTTTCAAAATAAAACCGTTTTATTTCTTGACATGCTTTATGCATGTCAAGACGCTTGTCTCGGTCACGTCACTTTTTCGCTGAACACAAACCAGCACGGTATTTGTCGGACCCATTTGTCAACAAACCAGGTTAATCCAGCATGTCTGTTTAAGAAGAAGATCAGACGCTGGAAATCGCAAATGACGGCGGCCTTAAAAGTATGAACAACTCTGCCGGTGTCCTGGATTAAAGTCACGGCACAATGCCCTGAGATCGCCACAACAGCACTTACAACTCTGTTGCCATTTCCGACATCATATCTGTAGTGACATGATAGATCGTTTGAAATATATAAATTTTCAGTGTGTTTTCCGGCCCGATTTGCTCGCAGCGAGCGAAAAAAATAGAACAGACCCCGGAACCATCGCTGCAGATCGCGAGCCGGCCGCGGCGCTGCCCGCAGCTTCCCGGCACAACGCTGCCGGTGCGAACAGCCCAATTATTTAACATGGGCGCGGAAAGGAAGCGGACAGCTTTCGTGGCGCCTCGCGGCGCTTCTATCTCCGGTGCGTCCCCGGGTTTAGAAGATGATGTTGTGATGTGAATGTTTTGGTTTATATTGCATGTGTCACGTCATGATAAATCAGTCCCTTGTGCCGCCCTCTCGCCATTTTGCGCCCTAGGCAACCGCCTACTTCGCCTATGCCAGGAGCCGCCCCTGCTTCTGAAGCTGGAGTCACATGAAGACATTTGTGCTGATTTGTGCAGCGGAGCACTGAGCATCTTGGGTTTGGAATTCGATTCATGCTGCTAGCTAGCTCATCCAGGTGCTTCCAAGGCTTGCAAGAATGAAATGGCGGCTGTACACCGATGGACTGAAAAAGTGGGTGGGTCGAGTAGTGGTGGGGGGCGTGTACTACATGGGCATTTGTGACTATTACGTATTAGTTGGTGGTAATCCCATTCGACGCCATCTAGCATATCTTTTCTGACATAGAGGAACCACAACAAACCGCGGGAAGTGTTTTTTTCCAGAGTTTTTGGGACGGTAGACATACCAGATACCCAAATTAACGTGTAGAAGCACTACAAAAGTGGAATTTTCATAATATATCCCCTTTAATTTACAAAGCTATGTCTAAAAGAATCCTCACATTCAGAAGTGTATGAAAATATGAGTCTTTTTCTTGGTTTAGTTTAATTGTTGCTGTCTCTCTCTCATTTCCTCCACAGAGCTCGCTCTCCAATATTCCTTCATCATCGTCAGAGCTGGAGCTGAAGTCACTTTGCCTTGTGACAAGATGAGAGATGATCATGTGAACTGTGGAGCTACTGAGTGGCTCTTCACTGATTCACAGAGGATTAGAGCAGTAGACCTGTTTGTAAACAGGCAGCTCGACACATCTGTGATTTCCAAATCTAAAGCAGACAGACTACGTCTTGCTGCAAACTGTTCTCTGGTTATTAGGGAGGTCACAGCTGAAGATGCTGGTACATACGACTGCAGACAGTTTGACCTGACAACACAAACAGATGAGGCTCATGTGGTTTATCTCTCTGTTGTCAACGGTGAGTAAAAGAGTCTCTTCATAAAAACATTAGGATAATTCTGATCATTCTGATGGACATAGTTTCACTCATATTATCTTTCTCTCACAATATCTCCATCATCACCAGTGACTGAGCAGAAGAGAACTGATGAGGTGACGTTGAGCTGCTCTGTGTCACCATCTGGAACCTGCAGTGAAGTGAAGTGGCTGTTTATGAATATGGATGTGACTGAAAACAACAAAGACCTGAAGACATCACAGTCTTACTGCTCGGCCAATGTGAGCTTCTCAAAATCCCATTTTGTTTACAAGATGAAGAACTATAGCTCATTAACATGTAAAGTGAAGGATCATGACAAAGAGGAAAAGTTTTCCTTCATCCCTCCGTCATCAGGTGAGAAAACACAGAACACGATGAACTGCTCCTGATCCAATAAATTCCATTTGTTAATACATTTCTTTTTCTTAAACCATCTCCAGGAAACAAAGAGATGACAACAGGTACTGAATATTCACTGCACCTCTCATTCATCTCTGTGCTGCTGCGTGTTGATGGATTTAATGTTAACAACATGTGTAAATACAGGAAGTTGGACTGAACAGGAAACTAAAGCTCTGGTCATTCTCTTCACAGTTTGGTGGTGGTACTTCGCTCCGGTTGCGGGTTTTGCATCAATCGTAATAATGGTTGTGATTCTCATCAGATGGAGAAGAAACAAAGGTGAGAACATTCACTGATGAAACTAACATATATATTATATCTCCTCCAAGGCCTGATAGTCTCATGAAACCACATTTGAATTCCCTAAATCTGGATTTGTATTTGGAACTGCACCAAGATTCACACACTCATGATTATCAGTCCTCTAAATATTCCAGATAGTTTTTATCAGGGTCCATGAAACCTCCTGTAACCACAACTCATCTTTGTTTGTGTGTGATCCTGCCAACTATAGACACACAGATGAACGCAGATGAAATCAGAACCTTCTCAGAGGAGGAAACGAAAGGTTTTGATAAACCTGACTCTTCTCTCTGTGAGGCCGACTCTTCTGTTCCTTTCGTCTCAGGGAACAAAACACAGACGGATAAACACACGGTCAGTTACAAAGATGAAAATAACTGTTACAACTTCACAGAAGCAGCGTTTCTGGACGCTGGTTTTCATATTCTAAAGCTAAACAAAAATAAAGCATCAGAGGAGCTAAACCTGTCTTATGTTCATATAAACCAGACAATGCTAAGTTTTTATTTATCTTGTGTTAATACCATGTCATCATGACGTCATCATAAGTTATAAACAGTTGATGTAAAACTTATAGAACAGAAAAAGGTTACGTCAGTGTGAATCCATATAAGTGAAGAGTGAATGTGGTGTCTTCATGGTGTAGGTTGACCCTGCAGAGGATGTGTTCTACGCCTCCATCAGCCACGCCCCTGACAGCGCGGCCCAGGTAAACTCCTCTGTTCAACAAGAACTGTCATAGTGAAAAACTAATGTTTTCATCAGTGGGAACATAAAAACTGCTGTGATGGTTTTGTTAGCACTGCATTAGGTTATTTAACTTTTTAATAATTATTTGCATTGTGTTGTCTCTCTGTCACTATGGTAACCGTGCTACATCCTGACCTGTGGTGTAATACATCCTGTTCTGTCTTATTTTAAACCTATTTTTATCATACTTCCTTATCAACATTTGTATTTGTTGTGTTCTGTGAAGCACATTGAACTACACTAACCTGATGAAAGGTGATATATAGATGATTGATTGATTGATTGATTGATTGATTGATTGATTGATTGATTGATTGGTTGATTGATTGTATATCCTACAGATCCAGGGTGGAGATGATGCAGTGACCTACAGCACTGTGAAAGCTCCCTCCTCTTCTACTGGACCCTCAGCTGATCCCAGCAGCCTCTATGAGAACGTCACAATCATACAATAGTAGAGTCACATTTGACATCGATATATTTATATCAGGAATCATTTGTTAAAACTTTCTAATGTGAAAACAAAGTCACTCTTAATAATGTGATTCTCATTAGATAGAAAAGAAACAAAGGTGGGAACATTCCCAGATGAAACTTTGATTTAGTTTAAACTTCTGCCAAGGCCCGACTGTCTGTAAAGTTTGATATAAAAAGTCACTTTTATCGTGTGGACTGGATTTAACCAGTTTTCAGCCATTTTATTGATTCTTGAAGTTTATCGTCCAAAACCTTTAATATTTGATCCTGTATCTTCATGTTCTTCTGATCCAGCTGTTATTCTTATACATTACAATGGTGACGTGTTATTTGTAAGAAAATTGTACTTTCTTGATTCTTTCTGTTCTGGGTTTGTACCTCATGGTTGATGCACTTGTTGTAAGTTGCTTTGGATAAAAACATCAGCTAAATGAAATGTAAGGAAATGTAATGTATGATGATATGATATGAATGATTGTATATGACCCAATGTGTTGTAAAAAGCGTTTTGCCCAGAGTGCCAGAAGGGGGAGCTGTAGGTTAAGTTACTGCTGCAGTGTTTAAGTAAAAATAATAATCATAATATGGTATTTCTTCATATAGATATCGTACGTTTAGCTTGATGAACATGCTGTTATAGACATCTTAGTGTTTCATGCTGTGATGTAGATACTGCAGGTTGATACTTCCAGGTTTGAGTTGAGAGACTTTTTAAATGATGTTGATTTACATGCAACAAGATGAAGCTTCCCCACCTCAGTCAATATCAGTGTTCATAACAGTATTTAGTGCTTTTATTAAACGGGATGTCCTGCAGGTTCCACATCTCTGAGCCTGTGTGTGTTTTATTGTGACAGATGTTTGCAGCGTTCACCTCGGCCCCCCCCCCCACTAACGCTCAGGACTCAGGCCTCTTGCTGCTCCGTGCATCTCTCTGCTCTGCAGCACGACGCTCGACTGGATCTCAACCAGCTCAGTCACTGGGAAACTTACTTTCATACAGTCATTGAAGTTTCAGCCCAATAATCTGAAAGAAAAAGGTCAAAATGAAGCAGAAAATAGGAAGAAATGAGGAAAGCAACTCGCCTGTAATCCTCCGAGAGACAAACTGACACCAGAGTAATAATCATACTGAACACAGTTCTGTGAAACTGACTCTTGATCTGTGGAGTGTTTCTATTATGAAGTTTGTCTCTTGTATTTTGGAATTCCTCGATCCGCCCCTTTGTCTGGCTCCGCCCCCAAATTGACTCAGCTCTTTCTGGACTCATGTTTCCGGCTTACACCAGGTTTAAATAAATAAAAAATTGTCTCACACACACACGCACACACACACACTCTCTAAGCCGCTGCATAGATGAAAAATGAAGGATTATTTCTGCCTCCACGTGTTCGTCTAAACTCACACGACCTCTCACATCTGCAGTTGAACATAAGCAGATTATTTTATCAGAAGCCAGGCGCGTGTGTTTATCTGTGTGTGTGTATGTGTGTGTGTTTACAGGACTGTCATCTAAAGAAGATGAACATTATTCAAATCCTTCTCACTCTGCTCGTCTTCCTCGTCTCGTTGAAGTTCAGTACAATCTTTTGGCTCCTAAGATACATGAGAGTTAAATGTTATACTACATGAATTGTGTAATAGCCAAGTAAGGCAAAAACATGCACACAAAAAAGACAAAATGCCACAAAAAACTCGGAGAAGCATCTTAACACAACTAAAAACTTATAAAAATGTCACAGAAATCACTAAAAGCATCACAAAAACGTCTAAAAGAAGCTGTAAAGTTGTATTAAAGTCACAAACACAATGTCACACGTCTGACAAGATGAAACTCGGTCACCAGCTCCTGAACCAGATTCATGATTCTGACACACAACAATGTGAAGAAAGAGAAAAACACAAAGTTAGAAACATAGATAATTTATTCACATGCTGCTACTGTTGTTGATAAAAACAGCTGAAGCTGTAACAGAGTTAAGATAGTTATATCGACTCGGGGGGGGTCACGGCTCCTCCTACTGTTAATTTCCACAGGTAAACAAAACCACAGGAAAGCTCAACACACTCAACAGCCCTAATGAGCTCAATACTGTTCCAGAGGTTTAGGGTTCGATTCCCACAGAGCGCCACAAGCAAACCTCATTACATTTCTCAAGAGTTTGACAGAAGGCCGTCTGTCCCTTTTGTCCCTCGCAGAACAATCGTAACACAACATGCGAGAAGAAGGCAAACAAAAACTACATCTGTTGTCATAGAATAAAATCTGAAGAAGAAAACAAGAGAAGGAAACCGTTTGCGAACTTTAAGAAAAAGCTGCGACTTTGTTCAGTGGCAAATAAACACGGGCACGAATCCTCCAAACAACACACAGCAAAGTCAAAACAACAAATAAAGACATGGGAGCAACACTGCGGAGGCACTGGAAGTTTTATTCAAATACTGACAACATGTTGCTCTGAATTTGGTTCAGCTTTAATGGAAACAAAAACCTTTTTTTTCTAATTCAAAGCTGCATAAGTAACAAATATGAAATTGTATTTGTGGCTTCTTTTGTTGTTTTTTGTTGCATTCCTGGATTTGATTAACAACCTTGAAAATTTGGACATAATATTATTTCAATTTTGAATCTATATTATTTAAGAGGAGATTTGAGATCTTTATAAATCACCAAAGATTTAGGTTCATCACAGATCAGTGAGTTTAGGACACAGCTGAGAAACACGATTCAGCGCTTTGGAAACAAAGGACCTCAAAAAGATTTAAAAAAAAACACCTGCTACAAATACAAGGTGGTTTTTCTTTCCTTTTTTGAATTCTTGCTTCTCGTTCAAAATCAAAATTTACAATCAATGAATCGAAACTCCAAAATCCAAAAAGTTAAGTTTTCAACCACAATCTTATGAAGAAAAACAAAAAGGAAACATTCAATAAGATAAATTGTCAAACGCAGACGTTTCTATTCCAGTTAAACTAAAAACCGTTGCTACATTGAGTGTTTCAGTGTCTGTGTCCCCGCTGAGCGGCCGAGTCCTTGTTTGTCTTCATGCTCATATTTGAGCATCGAGAGACATTAGTGAAGTTTAGGAAACTGTTGAATCTCAGTTTGTAAAACACATGGAATCCCTCAGAAAATGTTCCATTCTTTAAAAAAGTTCTGCAGGCCGAAAAACATACGCAATTGTCTGTTGACAACCGAAGCGAGAAGAACAACTCGGAAGCAGCTTTGTGCTTTTCTTCCGATGCTAACATCATTAAGCCTTTGTAAATAATTTGCAGTACAAATATGATCCCGTTGAGCTGGTTGCTTTGTGCTCTGGTCCTCTGCTGGTCGAACATCACAAACGTGAAAGATATTTCGCTCTTTGCTCACAGCACCTTGAATCAGGGATTATTGCTCAGGCTGCACAGAGCGAGAGAAGACTTACTCTTAATGACGGAGATTCATTTCTGTACAAATGTTTGAAAATGTGTTTCTTTTTGCCTCTTTGAGCCACAAACCCTTTGTTTGAAGTGTGGAAGACTTGGATTTGAGTTCTTTGTCACGACCTCGAACACAACGTGTGCATAACTCATTGTTTAACCAAAACGCTCGGCGCAAAATGTTGGCAGTCTTCAGATGAGAATAAAACACACTGAGCTAACCTTCTAGTTTTCAGCCCGGTCCTTTGTCGAACAAGATTTCACAAAATCGAAAGAATGGAATTCGACAGAACTTGGTGGCAGGATCTGATGTCAGTCAGGAAAGAACCAATTAAAATCAGATCCAGGATATTTTTCAGCATTTTGTTGAGCGTAAAAATGTTGGTGCAGTTTCATTTAATTGAAAGGGCCGTTGGGGGCATGAGTATGTTTTAAATTCAGATTTCTGTGTTGTGTGATCAGCGTTTCTTTGATATGTGATATTGTGTCGTTGCATGTGTTTGTGTCAGACGGGTTAAAATCATCCGTGACTGTCGAACTGAACTCGAACTTTGATTCTTCAAAAGGCCTCAACAGGAGAATCCAGATAAACAGATTCAGATTTGATTGTGTTTTTGTACGATCCTAATGTTACATGGGGCATACGAGCGTGAACAGTACTGAACTGCTCATAGGCCACTTGGTACCGAAGATGATTCATGGAGCTGCTCAGGAGTTCCTCACTCTTGTTTTTCATCTCGTTCTGAGCGGAACATATGATTTACTGACTGAATAAAACCTCAGGCTTTAGTTTGTTCCAACACGAAACGGAGACGATTTTCACCTTCGTGCTGCAGATTTACAGTCGAGTGCTTCGACTGTAAATCACAATCTTCTAGCTTCAGAGTGTTATTTTCCATCTGTGGTTACGTATCCAGAGGAGAAGAGGAAGCGAGGGAAAGGGAGAGAGAGAGAGAGGGAGGTTTGCCGCAGTGCTCTAATGATCCTCTCCTCTCCTCTCTCTTCTTCTTCCTGAAACTCGATCGACTCTGCCTCTTTGATTCTCCTTATTGAACGAGTTCCTTATTCTAAACTCGTCCACTCCGATCGATGGAAATCTGCATGTAGGAGCCGACTTACTCATCTTATTCAAACCATGGACGATTCAAAAGCTTTGGAGAAAGTCAAAGTGCAACTAATCAAGGTGCTGCAGTAGATGAACAAGCGAGAGTCACGTGGGAATCTCCTCTTTCCTCCATGAACACCGACATGTTGGAGAAATGATGAAAACCTGTGTTGAGTCATCGCAGAAATTCTCAGACATAGAATTGTGCTCTGAAACCGACAGAGATGATATGATGGTTTATTAATGTGAATTTCACATGATGTCAGGACACAACGGCTCTCAACGATTTCTGGACTGAAATGTTGGAGATTTAGAGATATTTCATCCGCTGAACTTCTACATCCGAGTTTGAGTGTGTGGTGAAGCTGTTGTCGTGGATCCACGGCGACGGAACAAGCAACCAAACTCTTCTTGAAATATAAAATCCTCTTTTCTCTCCGAGTCGCAGCTTCAAAGAAGTTCCTCCTCTGAAAGATCAGAAAGCACTTGTGTTCATCGTCCACCTTCGTCAGAGCTGCAGTGTCTCGTCCACTTAAAGCGCTGGCGGCTGGTAGAGTCTTTAGGATCGGGGAGGTTGAGACGTGTGGACGGATGTGGGAGGGGCTGAGGTCGTCTCGGACGGGGACGGGGGGGCTCAGATGCGGATCTGGTAGCCGTCGCTGAGCGTGCTGAGCTCCGGAGGTTTCCTCTCCACGCAGGCCGGCCTGAAAGACAGAGGAGAATCACACCATCAGACACAGGGAAGAAGAAGAAGAAGAAGAAGAAGAAGAAGAAGAAGAAGAAGAAGAAGAAGAAGAAGAAGAAGAAGAAGAAGAAGAAGAAGAAGAAGAAGAAGAAGAAGAAGACGAAGAAGACGAAGAAGAAGAGCTTCACGATGAGAACAAGTCTGACACTTCATATCTGTCTCATTTACAAAGCATTCCACTTTTCAGCAGGCTACAGTAACCCGGGGGGGTAGAGGAGTGCGTGCTCTCAGCTGGTCGAACCAGCAGCTGATTATTACTCCGTCTCTGCTGCAGGGACAACGTGTTGTTAAGTGCTCGGCTGACAACAGGAACAGCTTTTTAAGGAGCACGTAGGAGTGGTTCAAAGTGGTGATGTGCTGTTCTGCTGTTTCTCTGAACTGATGAAACAACTGAAGTTTTAAAAAGATTCAAATCACCCAGAGGCCAAAACAAGAGCAAATAAAGAGACTCATTTCACACTATGGTGACTTAAGAGATATACCAATAAAACAATGGGGGTCAAGAAATCATAATCTCAATTTCAGACAAGTTATGTTGTAAATTCTTATTTTAAATTGAGCTAAAAGTCAAACTTTCTCATACACAGACTTTTTTTTACCATCAAGATCAAGAAAAGGTAGGAATCAAAAATGGAAAACTCGTAAAGAAATAAACAAAATTTATAATGAAGGTAACAAACTTTAATGACTAATGATTTAATGATAAATCAACACATATGGCAGCAGGGGGCGCTGTTGCTCAGTAACGGTTACATAGTTGTCCTTGAGAGGAAGGAGTTTTAGATATTTAACGTTCAACTTTAACGTTAAATGTTTCGGTGGCTGAATTGTATTCTGAGATGATTTGACTTTAACTCACTGAAATGGATTAGTCTTCCTTTGTGTGTTTCTCTTTTCAAACACAAACACACATCTGAACAATGAGGCTGTGAGTGTCTCGTAATAAAGGTCGACAAACTGCAACACCAGGAATGTCAGTTATTCTGTGTGTGTGTGTGTGCGATTCTGTGTGTGTGTGTGGTGACTCTGCAGTGCGGCCGGGCTGCAGCTGTCGTCCAGGTCAGGTTGTGTTACACCACGCAGCTGCCAGCACACACAGACACACTCAGCGTCCTGTGTGTTTGTGTCCGTGCTGTTGAACTGTGGTGGTGAGTCACTGCGTTCCTATTGGCTGAAGGAATTTCATCTGCTCAAATGAAGAGTTCTTACACTTTCTTGTCCACAAGTCTGTTGGCAACTGATTTTACTACACAACTACACAAAGTCCCCGGTGAAGCGCTGGACTCACACCTATGACTGTGGGCGTGACGGTCGTCATGACAACAACGTTTCATGGAAATTGTCAATACAATGCAAAGAGAACAACACGGGAAATAAAATCCACAACCAGGTCAACACCAGGTTCGCCAGCTGACTCCGCCTCCTCTTTCGCATCAATGTGATTTGATTGGCTGGTGCCTCATGAAAAATAGAGCTGCCTCATTTCTGTCGTACTCAGTTTGACGGACCCACAATGCAGTTCACCACCTTCAATTCACAGAGAACCTGGGAGCTGCCAGGTCCTAAAGGAGTTTGGTTCAGTTCCCTTCTAATCTGGAGAAGAGCTACTGGTTTACTTGCAGCATCAATGATCTGACATCCTGTGTCTCTGACAGGGAGAGAGGCACTCTGCTGCGGAGTGTTGGTGGCACACACACACACACACACACACACACACACACAGACACAACAATGACAGCGCCTGTGTCAGCTGAAAGCAACAAGGACGCGTCTGCCCGCTGATAACGCTGAGCTGTCGGCAACAAAGACACATGCGAGGTCTTCAGAGTCAGCTGTAAATTCAGATTAGGGACTGTGAGGGGCTCTGGCTCGGCTTCACACACTCACACACACACACAGACACACAGACACACACTCATGATGGCTTGTTACCAGCGAAATGTCAGATCGACCTTTTCACTTCAAGTCTAAACTCTCCTTGACCTGCAGAGCAGAACTGCGGGAGGCCGGAGGAGGAACGAAGCACCGGTGACCTCACTGAGGAATCCGGAGACTTTCCTTCATCTAAACATCTGCATCAGCAGCTAAGAATTGTCTGGAAACGAGTCGACACACACACACACACACACACATCGTCTGCTACTTACGATTTGTCTCTGCGCTGAGCGAAGCGTCGCTGGGGACTGCTCTGCCGTCGCCGTGGTGATAAGGATTTTCCCCGGCTCCGCTCTTTGATTGGTGACTGGGCGCTGGATGATTTCAGGATCTGACAACAAACAAACAACACACACATCAACAACAATATATATAGTTGTATTAAGTGGCTTTTTAAACTTAAAGTTGCGTAATGAGCGTATGGACAACGAAGTAAATTAAATCTAAGAGTTTCAGCTAAAAGGAATGAAGCCATCATTAATGTTTGAAAGGTTAAATGTCCAACATAACAAAGAGTCAGATTCAAATCAGTGATATTAAATTAAAAGTACATAACCATCACTGACATGTTTTAATCGAGCACAACTGAAAATGTCTGTTGATTTATATAAAATCATTGGAAATGGTTCCTAAGGTGTCGCTATCAAGTTTTTGAAGCTTCATATTTTACAATTTAACCATAAACTTTATTGCAAAAAAGAAAACACAGCGAAAAATGTAGAACTTGAATTAAGATGTAAACATGAATGCACATATTTTGTGTTTATTCTAATGCATAAATAAAACTTGGGAAACGAGGGAAGTTTTAGTGTCAGTGTTGTCGTCAGTAAACAGACTAATCCAGGAATCATTCGAGAACGGGACACGAGTTGGTTTTTCCACTTCCACTTTGTCTCAAGAGCTTAAAGATAAACTGAACTTCTAAACAAGTTTTTAAAGTAAAGGAATCCGTCTGTGCAGAGTCATCCTGTGATTATGTGGTGATTCATTCTCTTCTCCCCGTGAACTCAACAAGCCACCGTGACAGACAAGAGGTGCGGGAGAAGATGACTGGTGTGTATGTGTGAGAGTGTGTGTGTGTGTGTGAGAGAGTGTGTGTGTGTGAGTGTAAAACAGAAATTGGAAACCATCAGCAGAACTCAGCAGCAGAAAAAAAACTGGACTAAGAAAAGAGTCAGGAAGTAGCTGATCTTTCTGGTCATGCGGTTCCGATATGTGGGTCAGTGTGTGTTTGTGTGTTGTGTGCGTGTGTGTGTGTGTGTCAGACTTCTCGTTCTTTCTCATGTTTGTTCTGTGTTGTTTTATCCTCATGTTTTATAACCTTCTTCATGTAAATTCTATGGAAATCAAGTTTTATTATTAGAACCGTTCGTCTGCACTCAGATAATCTGTTGCTGCATGAATCTGCTGTGAAACTTTATATCTGCTTCTCCGTTCCCTCATCTAGTTCACTGAGTTCTTCGCGTTGCAAACACACATTGAAAAGTCTATACTTGTGAGGACCCTCACTGACATAGTGCTGTGCATCACAGGACCTTAACATAAACCTAATTCTACACGTCCACTTAGACACAAGGCAGAACTCTCAGACAAACACAATGACCTCGCTGTCCAAACATTGAATCCTCATCAGACAAACACACACACACACACACACACACACACACACACACACACACACACACACACACACACACACACACACACACACACACACACACACACACACACACACACACACACACACACACACACACACACACACACACACACACACACACACACGCAGAAGTCTATTTATAATAAATTCACATTCTCTGGGGTACAGTAGAGATTAAAATAAAGTCTGTCTGTATGTGTTGCCTTCGTTTGCACATACACACATACGTACATGAGTGTATGATACAGTGTGTGTGTGTGTCTGTGTGTGTTTGTGTGTGACAGCTGCAAACTCACTGACCTACATATCTTGCTGACATGCAGTACAGTCCATATACTGTACCACCGGCATCATACACGCAAACACACACTCAGACTTACACATCACAGAAGTGCATGTGGAATAAAATACAAATGAAAACTTAAGACTCATATAAAACATTTAACCTCAAACAATCCACTCCTCTGAGTCCGCCTCTCTTCGACACACAAACACACACACACACCCGTTCCTTTCCCATCATGCCCTAAATAATTCCTGACAGTTTGGATTCCATGTTCATCCAAACGGTCAGACAGAAGAAAATACTCATGAGCGTCCACACTGACTCAGAGACTACACACTGAGATTAAGCTAAGACTCATTCAACCCCCCCGCTGCTCTAAGGAACGATACAGGAAATTGTTCCTCCCGACTGCAATAAGACTGTAAAACTCCTCCCCCTCTGTCAGAGCCACCATCACAGAACTGCACTAAACCTGTCTCCTGCACTGTGTACCTGTACAACACTCCGCTCCATATACACTTACTTCACATCATATGTGATATGTGTTCATATAAACCATATTGATATTATATATCATTTTATACAATAATATTGTCTTTTGCACACTCTGTCTACATATTCTTAGACTCTTAGTATATTATATTACCTATTGTATAGTCAAATACTTATATTCATACTTCTACTATATATCATATACTCTCTGTATATTCTTGTTTACATAAGTCTATATACACATATTTATTTATGTGTACATGTTATAATTAGTATTATTATATCACCATTACTATTATTATTATATATACTGTTGCTGCCATTATTACTATATACTGCTTTTATATTGGTATAATTACTATCATATATAAATATATATTATGTTATATTATATACTATATATACTGTACTATTCTTATATACTGTCTAACAATACCATTACCTTCATATCATCAGTACTTTTACCATCATCTTGCCAATGCACCTTATCTACCTATTTTATTGTATTTTATCTTGTGCTTCTGTTTTTTATTCTTTCTACCTCAATATTTTTAATTTTATTTTATTCTATTGTATTGTATTGTATTTTATTGTATTCAAATATACCGGCTGCTATGACAACTTAATTTCCCTTCGGGGATGAATAAAGTACTCTATCTATCTATCTATCTATCTATCTATCTATCTATCTATCTATCTATCTATCTATCTATCTATCTATCTAAACAAACCAACAAACAAACAGGAAGGTGACACAAAACACAATGTAAAAACAGTGACATGCAAATATAAATATCTTTCTCTTATGAAGAAATTCCCTTTTAAACAGGTTGTGTTTGGACGTGACTCCGAGACACTTTGGTTTGTTCAGCTATGAAATAACATGTGTTGTAGTTTTGGCAGATAAATGCTCCATTAACTTCACCACTAAGAGCTGTTTCTCTTTTGTGCTCCTGTTTGGAATTACACGCTCACTGCCAGTTTTCCATTTCAACCCCCGACTGTGGAGTATTTTCTTGTTTTACGCTACTGGTTGATTTACAGTGTGGTAATGTGAGCACGTCCTTCTGCTGCTTTTCTTATCCAAGCTCAAACTTCTTCTCTCTCTTTACCCAAACTACTCTCAATGAAGCGATACCAGTGTTTCCCATTAACCACTGAGACTCTGTCGTCAGCGCAATGGAATAACATGTCTGACATCATCAGGTCGTAGAGTGTGTGTTTGCGAGTCACACCTTCATCCTCATGTCTCGACCGTGTTTCTCCAGCTCCTTCCTCATCTCCTGAGCTCCCAGTCTGGCGGCATTCAGGACTAAATGCTTCCATTCTATTGGCTGGAAGACGTGGGGGTCGTGAGGCACATACAGGCCGATCTTCACCTGGGACAAGCAGAGGATACGTGTAAACACACCTTTACTGATGCCACGCACACGTCCTCCCTTCCTCCCTCCTCCCTCCCCTCTTACCTTCTTCAGAGTGTGCTGGTATCTCTTGTAGGAGCTCTCAAACTCGGCCACCAGTTCCCCCAGCGTCCGGTGGACAAGCGGTTTGTCCATCAGGTCCTGGCGGCGGCTCATGCCCAGCGATCCATAGCGACCGTTGCAGTAGACGCCCAGAACAACGTGGTGGAAGCAGTGGCCTGAAAACTGAGTCTTAAAGCTGATGGGGAAACGCTCCAGAGACGTCAGGCCGTTGGTCAGGTAGCTGGTCGAGACAACAGGGTTAAGGAAGGATCTAGAAATAACACCTTTCTTTAGCTGCAGCCGGAGATTTCATACTTTAAGACTGGATCTTTTTCATAAAATAATCTACTTTGACTGCAGCCCCCTCCCTGCGGCTGCATATTTGACTACAAGTATTTCTGAAGAAATGCGAGTCGTGTGAAATGAGATGCAGCCTGAGACTCAGAAGCAGAAGACCGTGAAAATTCCACAGGATAAAACAATTGGTCTCAGATCGGCTGTTTGTGGGCTTCTGCTCTGCTGCTCCTGTCTGATTCCATCTTGGAGATTTATCTATTATGTTTTTTTTCTGATTTACTCAGAAAAGGGACTGCTGGCGGAGGTGTGAACTCTCCTGAGTGACATTCTAATTTCAACATTGGCTTTAGGATTTATTATTTTACTCCTTTAAGGGCCTGGATTTAATTTATGCATTTCATAGTCTCTGTATTGTGAGTGTGAACTGACTGTAGGGCCGAGGTGGAGGAGATATGAGCTCTACTGACGGCTGTTCTAGTTTCTTACTTGGTTTGCTCACAAGATGTTTCAGATTTTCTTGAAAACAAGTGAGACTGAGCGGTTTAATGATTCAGTGTTTAACAAGTACATCTAACAGTGAATCCAAATAGTGGACGATTAAATTCTGAGCCAGCTCTCATGCTGCGGACGACACAGATTCCAACCAACACAACACACAGACAGGTTTCCTTTATCTGCTGTGGCCACATGTCTGATGACTATAAATACAGATTAACAACATGTCTGGATGTGAGACGCTTGATTGAAAACATCTGATCTGTTCTTTGCATGTAAATGTAACTGTCAAACCTTTATCTGTGGATATAATGCAGCTCTGACTGATTTCTTTCATCAGGATTCATGAATTATTCCCTGTAAAATCAACAAGAAGCGCCACGTGTCACAATGCTAATGAAAATTTAAAAATAGTCCTGGATCCCCCCTCTGAGACTGATTGGTTCTTCCCTAGGCGATGGCCCGCCCCTCCCATTAACTCTCTGGTGGAGGTAATAACTGTAAATAAAAAGAAAGCATAAAAATAACCATATATCCAGAACCCTTTACGGAAAATTTGACAAATTGTTATTATTTATTCTGTAAAACAAAAGGCTAGTTTCAACAGATTGTTTGGACCAATCCATAAAGTCGGGTCAGTCGGCCTCTCGACAGAAATCTGATTATTATTCTTCTCAAGGCTGCTTCGTACTCAGGCCTTCTTCTTATTCTACAAACCACTGGTGATGTTAACACTGTGAGACTCTGACTCAAACCCACACAGAGAGCTGTTGTCTCTGCAGATAAACCCTAAACATCCTGGAGAGAATTCCGAGCAGGAGAGGAAGCGGAGGACAGACTGAAGCCGGACCGACAGACAGGAGCGCTCCGACCGCCACAGGCGACAACAACAGATTCTATTCATCCCTCTCTCCTCTTTGCTTTTCTGTGCTTGATTCCTTTCTGTTTGTCTCGTCTTCTTCGACCGGCTATCTCACGACGTACGACGAAGACAAAACACACCCAGTTAGTCAGTTTAACCTTCCACTGGTCACTTGTGGGGGGGTATGCAGCCGCAACATGACACTTAACCTCTAGGTGTCACTAAGTTCTACACACTGAACCTTTAAGATTCAAAAAGAAAATGTATTGTCATTTCAAAACACGAGGTACTGACGTCCCGATAAGCAGCAAAGAATCTACAGCATTAAACGCTAGTGGCCGAAGTCACATGTTGTACGTTTAAGTGTCGATTAAAGAGATTCTGTTGTAAATACATTTTGCAATTCTACTAAAATAAGAGGCGTAACTTTTCACAGTGTTTGTATTTAATGGAATGTGTTTGTACAGACTGAGCACACGACACACAAGGGTGTGTCCTCTTCCTTTGTCAAGATCAAGAAGCTGGTGTGTCACCTGGTTATCAGGTGAGGCCCTATAGCTCAGTGGTTAGAGCACTGGTCTTGTAAACCAGGGGTCGCGAGTTCAATTCTCGCTGGGGCCTACTTCCTTTTGAGTTGAGTGACCTCAGGTCAAAGGTGACGCTGATCAAACTCACTCTTTATCTGAAGGACTGAGTCAGTAACATGTCGTCCAAAGGTCACAGAGCAACGTTTTGCCTCCGTCTTTCACCTTGAATTGATTTTTCGGTCCAGCTCTTGTCACTTTCACTCCTTACCCCCCCGTAGGCTAAAGTCAGTCTCAGTTAGAGTCAGTGTCAGCTGCCACCCTGACGGCCCGGGAGCAAAGCCACCGTGAAACTAGCACATGTGAAACTGGACCATCCATTCATAGAGGACACGAACAAATCGATTCTGTTCATCTGCTAAATCCTGAAAAAAACAGTTTGACACCACATAACATACGTCAGCAGCTTTATCCCGTAAAGTGTCTGATTCACATCTGAACACTTTAGGATCCTGTTAATAGAGATGGCCTGAGCGATGCACTGATCATCTGACCTGCGACTTGGGGAAGTATCGCACTGCTTCAATATGAGGAGGCAGTACGTGTCCTGAGAAATGTATGAATTCATAAATCAGTATAAGGGCAAATACTGCTGCTTCAAAAATTCAAGCTGTGCCGGATGATACTAAGCTGGTGAGCGTGCGTGTGTGTGTGTGTGTGTGTGTGTGTGTGTGTGTGTATGGTTGGGGGTTAAACTCTGAAGTGGGCTTGTTGCCAGGCAACGAGGTTCAGTAAGAGCTGGAAAGGGTGGCAGTGGTGGTGGTGGTGGTGGTGGGGGGGCATTAAGACATTAGAGCAACGTGTCTCATTGATTTCACACGGAGATAATAAGAATAACCTTTTGGCCCACTGTGTGAGTGTGTGAGTGTGAGTGTGTGTGTGTGTGTGTAAAGGATACATTCCCAGGATAACGGCTTCAAGGCATTTGATTGGCAGAGACTCCCTGATCATCTCTCTTGCTGTCTCCATTAACCTGGAGGAGGGAGGAAGACGAGGGAGAGGATGAAGAAGAGGAAACACAAATAGAATTTTTACAATTTTAATTCCTGGAGAAAACTACAGTTAAATCAGGGTTTACACAAAATAAAACTCCAACCAAAAGAGTTCCGATGTCTTTGTCGAGTGAATAAAGCATGTTTTTGTTTTATTGTTATTATTATAAAGTAAAAGCATCAGTCTGTGGTTAAGCGGCCTGAGGTGTTTGCACTATCATTCTGATAATTGGCTTGTTGAGTTAATCTTGTTAAAATGAAATGATTAAATAATCAAAGACTTACCCGCACAGTGGACGGCTCTTCTTGATTTCAAAGAACTGTGTTCCTGTATGGTTGTATCTGACAGAAATGATAAGGATGCATATTTGGAGTCGGAGTATCATTGTCAGAGTATCGTTGTTTGGAGAGATGGAGAAGGTCATCGCTAATCAGAGGGTTGTTGGTTTGATCCCCGGCTCCTCCGGGCCTTGAGCAGGACAGTGCACCCCACATTACCAGAAAGCCCAGTCTTTGTCTACAAGACCCTATTGACCCAGTGTTCCTGAAGTTATCGTCATGCTGAGGCCTTTTAAAGTCTTTAGAAACCTCAAATATGACGAGACACACAGAACTAACTTCCCCTGACAGGTGTAGCTGTCACCCGGACGTCTCTGTGCTGTCGTGTTTTGTCATGTTTTGTGTGCGTGTTAAGGATACTGCAGGGCCTTCATGTAGTTCTGGACGGACACCAGCCAGTCTGGGACCGACATGGACGGTCTGAAGGTCGGGACTGAAGGAACAGGATGCTGAAAAAGAGAAAGAGAAATAGAGTTAAACTCGCGGTGTTGTTGAGATACAGAAACGTCTTTTGTAAAGTCTCAGTGACCTTTGACCCCCATAATCTGGTCATTTTTTGTCTCGCAGTTTTCTTGTTAGGGTTGAGAAACCTCTGATTATATATATTTAGATAGTAAATTTATTATAATAACAGCACAATAGTTGAATTATTTCTGCTCCTTTCACCACAGCGGTCACTGGTGCTAGTTGTGGTAGCAGCTGAATGAAAAGCATTCTGTGCTTAAAACAAACACACTTAATATATCTGTCTGTAGCAGACAGCTGACAGTGAGCAGCTCCAGGGAAAAACCATCAAACAGATGAGCGGCACAAGTCAGACGAGGTCCCTGACCCCAGAACGTTGAGGTGATACGGTTCCACCTCAGAGCACCGGACCTACACACACCCTCTGAGAAGAGGTTTGTCTCACAGGAAACCACGAGACTGTTTCTGCAGCTGGTTCAACTCAACAAGGAGCATTTCAGGGAGGAAACCAGAATCAGAGATGTGGCTTCATGAAAGGACGTGAGCCACCAGCAGAGAGACTCAAACCCAAACCGACACTTCCTCTGACACAGCTGTGTTGTGAGCCTGTGGTCGTGCAGGAAGGGTTGAACCACAGATCTGTCATTTCCTCTGGGTCTCTGCACCGCTGTGTGTTTAGGAGGAAGTCAACAGGACGATATGGAGAGGAAGCCCAGGTCTTTTCTTTGTTTTGTTGAGGTTCTAATGTAAAACTGTGGCACATGTGATCTGCTAAGATTTACATATTTCAAAAATCCAGCACAATTGTTGTCTTTTCATACAAGAACACACATGTTGGTGTAAGCACATCAGACGTTCATCAGGTTACTCAGCCAACTAGAACCGATAAAAATTTATATCAAGATCCATTCATTGTTACATGCAAGGAGGTTATGTCTTGCTTTTTGGTGTGTTTGATTGTAAACAGGATTAAGCAGAGACCACTGGAGGGATTACCAAGAAACTTGCTGGAAGGATGTGGTCAGAAAAGATTACATTACATTCTGTGCAGATCGAGATGAGGAGATGGATGCAGAATTTGTATTTATCACTTTCATTCGACATTTTCACTGATTTCTCAGAGAATAATTCCTGGATCTTAATGAGAATAATCACACACGTTGAGACTGATCTCTAGTAGTGTGTGAGTGTAATGTGGTGCAGCTTGAATTTAAAAGGGACTGTTGGGCGTTGGTTGAGGTATGAGCTTGACTGACTGACATTTTAGTTCCTGAAGAAAAGCTGTGTCTTGCAATGATAAAGACAAATCCTGGTCTGTCCCTTTGTCAAAATTTCATGGGTTTTATCCTCGTCTCATCCTTCCCTCAACCCATCTGCTAATCTATTCATTCGATTTTGCTTAATCCTGCTGATAAACAGGCAAACGGTCAGGGGTGAAGACTCCTCCTCCTTAGTGGAGGTAATAAACCAGTATTTACCACTGATGTTATGCAAACAGGAGGTCAGTCTTCAAACCAGACAACCAATGAAATAATCACCCAGCTGGTCGACCTTCAACCAGTCAACGGTCATACTGTCCAAAAACCAATCAGCCAGGCAACACCAGTAAATAGCAGATTTGACTGACATATAATCTCTGGTGTCGTGAAATCCCCATTAAGGCTTAACACACACACACACACACACACACACACACACACACACACACACACACACACACACACACACACACACACACACACACACACACACACACACACACACACACACACACACACACACACACACACACACACACACACACACACACACACACACACACACACAAGCTGCTTCCTGCTGGGTCAGGCAGTGAGATATGTGGTGATCCCTCCTCTCCTCTCTGCCACGGGAGAAACGTCGGTTAAATCATCTTTCTGCTGCCGTGACCACATTCAGAGAAGCTTCATTTTAAAACTTTCACTACGAGTGGGTCATTCTGCCATCTGACCTTGAGCAAGGCACTTGACAGTTTTCAGTTGAGCTTTGCAAATGAATGAGGACGGCCTGGGCCAATGCATTATTTTTACGAAAGGCTTTTATATAGGCTGCTGCCAACCACTCGGACGTCTGCACCATTCTGATGGACCAAGTGCGAGTCTGTCTCAGCTGTCAATCATGACACGGACTGAAAGAGTTAACACCTGTGCAAACTTTGAGTGAATTGACAGACGAGTTAGCGTTCTGTATCACAGCTTTCATCACCCAGGAAACACGGGCTCTTAAACGCCGAAACATAAACATGTAACCAAGGAGATCAGTCTCTATATCTAATAGTATATTGTATTGTGTTGTATTCACCGAAGCAGAATCAATGACATCTGATATGTCTCCACCTTGTTCAGAGCTGGGAGTGCATCTCTTCATTGTCCCAGTTTAAATCTACTTCTACCTCCCTTCCTGTTTTACCCCTTTCCTTCATCCCTTCATCACCTGCTATCACTGCTTTCCCTTCACGGGGATTTCAGTTCCCTCCTTCCCTTCGCTTCTCTCTCTGTCTCCGTCCTTTCTGCTGTCGATAACTAAGCCAGAGGAAGGGAAGCATGAGAGAGAGGGAACAGAGGGGTTTCTCACAGTGTCGGTTATGACCTTCCTGAGATTTGAATTGTTCAGAAGGGGAATGGGGGGATGGGCAGTAGAAAGTGGTTTGAACAGAAATCATCAGGCTGAAAGAGAACAACAGCAAAATGTAAAAGTAGCCAACTAGACAGTAGAAAACACAAGTATATTCACGGCTCTACTTCATTGTAAAAACACATTTACAAGAAGTACTGACAAACTGAAGTATCTGAAGACTCAAGAAGAACAGAAGTGGATTTAACTCAGGAGCCACATGTCTTTCAGAACCATTACAGTGGCAGGTGTGAGATTCAGATATCAGTGACCTCCGTTACCTTTAAAGCACTTTTGCTCTGTGTGCATTAAATATGGAAACAACCAGGCGAGAGCAAGATGGAGGAGGGGGAGGAACAGATCCTATTTCCTGCTGTCATGATATCTTTAGAGCAGGGCATCCCGGGGAACGCCTGTCTATCTCTGAGTGTGTGTGGGGGGGAGAGAGAGTCACTCAGACAGTATTTACTAGATACATGAGTACTTGTACTTCTTTAGTACGACTTCACTGTGGCTTGTTTCTACTGCGGGATGACAGTCATAACACTAAAGGACACCTTCTTGAAGATTGTGGCTGTGGCCTGTAAATCATCTGTCTGAACTAATCTATGTTGGCAAACGTCCACAAGCTTCATCGACTGATCCAAAACAAGACGTTTGTATCCTGAGCTTCCTCCAGACAAAGACAAGCACAAATACACGGAAACTTCAGCAGTAAAACCGTAAAAATAACACAATATCGAGCTCTTCCTGTGGAGTTCCCCTGGCTGTAGGTCGCTGAGCTTGTTGCTTTATTTCAGTTTAATCGCTTAATGCCGTCCAAAATAAATCCGTTGGTCACAGCTTGAACAGAAATATTTCCCTCCGGAACAATGGGGCAACAATGGATTATGGAAATGACGGGACATTATCTATTGTTAGATTTAGGTTCTGCTCCGGTCCAGTGAACCCACATGGAGTTAAACATCCAGCTCAGGACACATTCATTAAAGTGTAAACAATTTCAAAAATAGAGATAGAGACTTTGGAGTAGAGAGAGATTTCAAGAATAAAGTCAAATATGACGAGATGAAATTGCCATTCTAGTGAGCTTCTTGAGTTCTTGCTGCTTATTTCCTAAAAAAAAGTGTTTTTTCTTTCGTCTCATAATATTTTGACTTTTTCTCATTAAATCAAATTTTTTTTTTTAAATTATGACTTTATATAATGACTTTTCTCCTATTATTTATTCTAGTAAATTTACGACATTATTCTCATAATATTATTTTATTCTCAAAAACGCCATTCTAGAGATGACCAGACCATATCTTGTATTAAAGATGTATTTTGTCTGCGTCTTCTTAGAGATCTAAGAGTTCTTCCCAGGTTAGTCTCTCATGAAAAGTCCCTCAGGTGTGGTACAGGTGGTTACAGGAGATTATCCACAACCCTGATTTTATTAGAGGGATTATTTGGCCCCTGTGCCACGTCTCCCTTTCTGTTACTGAGGGCACGGAGAGAGGCAACATAGTTACTGACGATATCACAAACCTACACTGTGCAAAATGCTACTGGGGGGGGGTTCCACATATTGCCCTTTGAAAGCAACTTATACGACACACAGCATGTGTACTGTCCAACATGTATCGCATAGTAATCTGTGGTGTAGAGCTCTTCTCCCCATTGGTCTCACCTTAAACTGATAATCCCTTAATGCTAATCAGTTCATTAAAGTTAATTTAACTTTTCTTAATAACAAACGTGTTGCTCTTTTCTCCTCCTTCATACACTAAAGTCATATGGATCAGTCTAACAGCTGTGGTTACCACCTGCTTACACACACACAAACACACACACAGACACGTTGGGTTGCTAATCAACCGCACAACAACACTGCACGATGAACCAACAGACACCTAGACGCACAAAGCTTGTTTACAACAGTGTCCTAGCAAAGCATTTCAAAGTAAACAGCTTCAGTTTATACCATTCACACATATGCAGGTGGAATTTAATGACAATGCTGGAACAAAGTTTTTGATTTTTTTCCAGTCACCTATTCACACACACAATTTGGGGGGTTCAGTATCCAAGAACACTTTGGAATGAAGAGATAAACCACGAACCCGGTGGCTAGTGGATGACCCGCTCTACCCCCTGAGCCACACAGACACAAAAAAGTAAACTGGAAAATAAACAAACTGTGTGGTCGTTTTAACACTTTACTGAACTGTGAAATAGGGATTTGGTGTCTTTATCAATTTGTATGCATCAGTTTTTCAGCAAGTAAAAAAATAAAAGGCATATAACCATGATTTTCTGAAAGTAGAATTTATTTTTGCTGCTGATCAAGGGCCTTCTGAAATGTTCTGAGTAGGACTCTGTATTTTCTCTTCACAGTTGGCTCCACAGTTACAGTTGGCTGTAACTTTACTGTGATAGTCTGAAGCTGCTGAAATGCTCAATGTGAAACCATCATGACACGTAGCCAAAGGATCCTAAAAACAATACTGACAGAAGGCTCTGTATGTGTAGTGTTTGTTGTTGGTGTGTTTGTGTGCACATGTCCTCCTGTCGTCCCTTCTGTCCAGGACAACAGCGTGGGATCTTGGCACCGACGAACAACTGGGTCACTAATGACCACATGGCCAATTAGCAGAGCTAAACAAGAACCAGATTCACTCGTCCTCGTCCTGAAACATAACAGACGTCCAACCAAATAACTGACGAGAAAACTGTGAGGAGAATCTGGGCCGAGGGGCCAGAGCAGCAGCTGACAAAGATGTGTATCATGTGTGGAGTTACTGTTTATTTCAACGTGTGTTTTCTGGATAAAGAATGCTGCTCAAAAAGAAAATGACCAAAGCAAAGACGCTAATTGTTTGAGACAGCGGCTGAAAAGAGGAGCTGCAGCAACGGACAGTCTGAGGACAGTGATGTGTTTCCTGAAGATTAGAGCATGAAAACTTTTGCAAAGCCAGTTACGGTAAATGACAGAGAGAACATTGTTGCATTGAGATTTCAGACAAGGCAAAAGAGGTCAGGAGGAGAACAGCACAACCCCGGAGCTGTCATATGAATCAACATACTTCAACATACCCATGAGAAGATCCAGTGTGGAGAATTACATGATACTACTGAAGGATCTAACACGGCTAGCTTACCCTGGGAAGGTATGCAGCATTTTGTATCCTGTCCACCATCTCCTGACCCTCAGGGTGCACAGCAGCCACATGGGACCACATCCTCTCCCAGGTGATGCTTTCGATGGGGAATCCAGTCCGGTTGACATAGAAAAGAACTCCTCCATCCTTCTCCTCTTCCTCCCCAGGGGACCGGGAGCTGTTATTAGGGGGAGAGGCGGAGGATTCCTCCCGGGTGCTGCAGCGGAGGAGGCAGTGCGAACTCGAGCTCTTTGATCGGCCGTGTCTGCTCAACTTGGCCGAGGAGGTGCCGGCCCGGCTTGGGGAGTTGGGTCCTGTCATCGATCCCAGGAGAGCGAGGAGGAGGAGGAGGAGGAGGAGGAGGAGGAGGAGGAGGAGGAGGAGGAGGAGGAGGAGGAGGAGGAGGAGGAGGGAAAGTCAAGGCAGGGAATCCTCCTCCACCTACGAGAGCTTCGCCTCCTTTGTCGGTGACGGACAGTTCATTTTGATCTTCGAGGGCAAATCTATAATAAAAAACACAACCTTCATCCTTAGCAGCACATTTTGTGAAACAGCAAATCAGGTGATCAGCAAAAATCTAAATATACCTCTTAAAGCATGTTTCCGGTATGGGTACATATCTGTACTGCAAGGGAACAAATCTAAACTATGAACTATGATCAATAAAGATACAACTGTGTATTTATGAAGCTACTTAGACAGTCAAGTCCGTACACTCAAAGAGGATCTGTGCCTTTCCATTTTTGGAAAATAATTATATTACTATCGAACAGTATGAAGCCTCAACTATAGACATATGTAGTTCAGGTATATATTGTATTTATAGTATACAAAATTAAAGGTATTTTGCACAGCTCACAAGTGAGTTTGTTACCACAGACACCAACTTTATATCGATATGTGATTTTTCATTCTAGTGCAGTCAGTGAAAAATCTAAGTCTAAGTCCTGGTGCTAAATATCCATATTAGGGCTGGGCAACATCTTTATATCAATAAGTATAACAGACTTTAAACTTAACAGAAATATTAATGACAGTCATCATGATAATATTATCAACTGAAATAATAATTTATGCCTTGATAAAATTGTTTACCTTATCTTCTTCTTCGATATCGATACTTAAATCAACAGTGTCAAAGACAATGCTACTTTCTTATTATATATACTCTTATTATAGAAATGACAATGTCAAAATGATCATGGTAATTATGGATATCGCTGGAAATAATAATTTAAACCAGCGCTGGTCCCTTTAAACCAAATCAACAGTGCCCAAGATGAAGCTAGTTTCCTATCATGTACATCAAAGGCAACCTGTATAAAATAGGAGGCACTTTGCGGAACCATTCCGTCATGAAAGCTCCCAGGTGAGCATGTGACCACAGGCACCACATTCATATCGATACCTGAGTTTTCCTTATAGCTGAAATATAACGGATATTACCGTAACCGTACCGTGTTTTATACCGGGGCTCCGATGTCACGGTAACAGCGGTGGCTCCGGTTTACCGGGCGTTCGACCCAGAGACCACGTGAGGAGACGAGTCAGGTTCCATTCATGACGAGCCGCCCTTGTCCTCCTCCAGATGAGAAGTCTTGTTTTGGTCCGAGCCCTCGAAACTTCACCTCTTCTTCTTCTCTGGGTCAAGGTAGCGGGAGTTAAACAGCCGCTCAAAACGGAAACACGGTCGGATGCACTTCAGAATAAAGGCATCCTGTTGGACGGGATTGCGTATTTACAACGTTAGCATACGCGGCAAGCTCATGACCGCGTCACGTCTGTGTTTGTGGGGGATTCAGATGCATTTTCACAGAAACACTAACTATTAGAATCCACTTCCCGGTGGAGGCTTGTTTAATGGTTGAAAATCCAACCCGGAAGTGCTGCTGGTTTTCTTTGGCTAGCTTGCTAACGCTGCTACCTCCGGGGCCGTTACCTCCCACCGGTCCAGGCCGGGGACCGGAGCTCCGCGGCGGGCAGCACCGTGTCCGGCGCCTCGGTGTCAGCTTCGGCTCCCGTTCCCGAGTGTCTGTCCCGGGGAGGGATCACAGGACGAGTCTCTCCATGGAGGAATCACCGGGACGGGTCGCTCCCTGCCGCCGCCTCCTGCGTCGCTCTCCGCCGCCTCTGTCCCCGGCAGCGCTCGCTGACGTTCCGCGGCTTCCCATTGGTCCAGACGACAAAGAGGGGCGGGCCGGAGAGCAGGCGCTACCATATTTGGACGTGTCTCCGCGCTCTGATTGGTTCGCTGCGATGGACGTGGGCGTCAACAAGTGATACATCTGTAAAAAATGGGATTTTTTTTCTGCAACTGTTGAATTTGCACATTTTGTACATTTTCATGATTCATCTACAACAAGAAAACAATGGATTTTAATTGATTTATAGGATAAAACAATTTCATGCAAAAAAATTGATCTAAACAAACACCTGACAAGATACAAACAGAACATCCGTTTTAATAAAAGCACAAAATATTGTTATGAATACTGATATTGACTGAGGTTGGGAAGCTTCATCTTGTTGCATGTAAATCAACATCATTTAAAAAGTCTCTCAACTCAAACCTGGAAGTATCAACCTGCAGTATCTACATCACAGCATGAAACACTAACATGTCTATAACAGCAGGTTCATCAAGCTAAACGTACGATATCTATATGAAAAAATACCATCTTATAATTATTAATATTACTTAAACATTGCAGCAGTAAATTAACATACAGCTCCCCCTTCTGGCACTCTGGGCAAAAGGCTTTTTACAACACATTGGATCAAATACAATCATCCATATCATATCATCATACAAATAACACGTCACCATTGTAATGTATAAAAATAACAGCTGGATCAAAAGAACATAAAGATACAATATAAAATATTCGACACAAAAAATAACCTTTGTTTCCTTTCTGTCTAATGAGAATCACATTATTACGAGTGTCTTGTTTTCACAGCAGAAAGTAATAACAAAGAATTCCTAATATAAAAATATCTATGTCAAATTAAACTCTACTATTGTTTGAACTGGACGGTGGAATAGAGGCTGCTGTGATCAGCTGAGGGTCCAGTAGAAGAGGAGGGAGATTTCACAGAGCTGTAGGTCACTGCATCATCACCACCCTGGATCTGTAGGATATACAATCAATCAACCAATCAATCAATCAATCAATCAATCAATCAATCAATCAATCAATCAATCAATCAATCAATCAATCAATCATCTGTAAATCACCTTTCATCAGGTTAGTGTAGTTCAATGTGCTTCACAGAACACAACATATACAAATGTGAATAAGGAAGTATGATAAAAATGGGTTTAAAAATAAACAGAACAGGATGTGTTAGACCACAGGTCAGGATGTAGCACGGTTACCATAGTGACAGAGAGACAACACAACACAAATAGTTAATAAAAAGGGAAATGACCTAATGCAGTGCTAAACTAAACCATCACAGCAGTTTTTATGTTCCCACTGATAACAACGTGTATCAAGTGACGGATATCAATTTATGTTTTTATGTTTCCACTGATGAAAACATTAGTTTTTCACTATGACAGTTCTTTTTGAACAGAGGAGTTTACCTGGGCCGTGCTGTGAGGGGCGTGGCTGATGGAGGCGTAGAACACATCCTCTGCAGGGTCGACCTACACCATGAAGACACCACATTCACTCTTCACTTATATGGATTCACACTGACTTAACCTTTTTCTGTTCTATAACTTTTACATCAACTGTTTATAACTTCTGATGATATCATGATGACATGGCATTACCACAAGATAAATAAAAACTGAGCATTGTCTGGTTTATATGAACATAAGACAGGTTTAGCTCCACTGATGCTTTATATTTTTGTTTAGCTGTAGAATATGAAAACCATCGTCCAGAAACGCTGCTTCTGTGAAGTTGTAACAGTTATTTTCATCTTTGTAACTGACCGTGTGTTTATCCGTCTGTGTTTTGTTCCCTGAGACGACAGGAACAGAAGAGTCGGCCTCGCAGAGAGAAGAGTCAGGTTTATCAAAACCTTTCATTTCCTCCGCCGGGAAGTTTCTGTTTTCATCTGCGTTCATCTGTGTGTCTATAGTTGGAAGGATCACACACAAACAAAGATGAGCTGTGGTTACAGGAGGTTTTATTTTCACTTTCTTTAACATTGAGAGATATTTTCATTGATTTCATGGACCTTGATTAAAACAATCTGGAATATTTAGAGGACTGATATTTATAAGTGTGTGAAATTTGGTGCAGATCCAAATGTTCTCACCTTTGTTTCTTCTCCATCTGATGAGAATCACAGCCAATATTACGATTGTGGCAAAACCTACAGCTGGAGCGATGTACCACCACCAAGCTGTGTTCTTTCCTTCTGAAGAAAAAGAAATGTATTCACAAATGGAATTTATTGGATCAGGAGCAGTTCATCGTGTTCTGTGTTTTCTCACCTGATGATGGAGGGATGAAGGAAAACTTTTCCTCTTTGTAACCATCCTTCACTTTACATGTTAATGAGCTATAGTTCTTTATCTTGTGATCAAAATGGGATTTTGAGAAGCTCACATTGGCCGAGCAGGAAGACTGTGATGTCTTCAGGTCTTTGTTGTTTTCAGTCACATCCATATTCATAAACAGCCACTTCACTCTCCTGCAGGTTAAAGATGGTGACAGAGAGCAGCTCAACGTCACCTCATCAGTTCTCTTCTGCTCAGTCACTGGTGATGATGGAGATATTGTGAGAGAAAGATAACATGAGTGAAACTATGTCCATCAGAATGATCAGAATTATCATCATGTTTTTATGAAGAGACTCTTTTACTCACCGTTGACAACAGAGAGATAAACCACATGATCTTCATGTGTTTGTCCTGTCAGGTCAGACTGTCTGCAGTCGTATCGACCAGCATCTTCAGCTGTGACCTCCCTAATAACCAGAGAACAGTTTGCAGCAAGACGTAGTCTGTCTGCTTTAGATTTGGAAATCACAGATGTGTCTGGCTGCCTGTTTACAAACAGGTCTTCTCCTCCAGTCCCCTGTGAATCAGTGAAGCGCCAGGTAGTAGCTCCACAGTTCACATGATCATCTCTCTCATTTCCACAAGCCAAAGTGACTTCAGCTCCAGCTCTGATGATGATGTAGGAATATTGGGCAGCGAGCTCTGTGGAGGAAATGAGAGAGAGACAGCAACAATTAAACTAAACCAAGAACAAGACTCATATTTTCATACACTTCTGAATGTGAGAATTCTTTTAGACATAACTTTGTAAATTAAGACAAAATGGAGCTTGACTGACAAGATAAACCTGAAAAACATCAACTACAGTTTTCTCCCTGCATTTGAATGCCTCAGCCAACCAGTCCAGTTCCAGTCTACGTACTTTTGTTTCCAGACTCATGAGGTCACTCTGACACTTGATCACTGAAATCTAATCCGTTAAGTTTTCATTTGAGGAGACAACTGGTCAGAATCTGAAGAAATTCAGACTTGAGATGTGCGAGAGGCCAAAAACCTGAAACCTTGACCTTTAACCACCAAATCTAACCTGTTAAACCGTGAGTTAATGGAAACATTGGTGCCTAGCTTGAAAGGATTATCTTGACAACATTTTCATGAGGGAAAGAGGGTTTTGTGAGGTCACAGGGAACTTGACCTTTGACCTCCAAAGTCTCATCAGTTCATCTTTGTGTTAAACTGAATGTTTGTCCCACATTTGAAGGAATTCCCCTCAGAGTGTTCCTGAAGGTCGTTGGCCAAGAGACATAAAGATGCAACTACACGTTGCAGCACACTGGTCTTCATCAGAGGACAAAGAAGAAGTAAAGCAAAGGAAGAACGAGACTGAAACAGTGACATCATCAGCTCATTATCACTAGAGACGGAGCCGGTGACTCAAACTAGAGCAAATAACCACAATTAGACTGAGAGCAATACACAGCAGATTGAAATATGAGAAATGATCCAGTACACAAATATACAAAACTACAATATCAGAGTACTCATAAGTATCAGTCCCCTGAATGAGCCAGACTTGTGCCACAACACATCAGTGAAACTCTTTTAAAAGCAAACACAAACAATCTGGTGTTATTCTTATTATTCACACTGATAAAGTTGTGTAAGTGTATTTATTCTCACCTGTAAACGGAATCAGCAGCAGTAGCAGATGTAAAGACATTTTAATCCGTTTGATTTCATCCATTCTTCTTCTTTCTCTTCTCTGCTTCTCGGTTCTTAGTAAAAAGTGCAATGTGGCGTTTACTTCCTGTTGATCACTTCCCCTCAGTGACATGTCTCCTCTGTGGTCATGTGCTAGTTGCATGTAGAGAAAATATCCATCAGCACCGACTTTCCCCCGTCGACCAGAGACTGTGTGAATATGTTACGATGAACTAATGAGCAGCAGGAGACTTTTAGATTCAGACACTTGTCATCATTCACATGAGTGATGCAAACATCAGGAGATTCAGTCCAAATAAAGGACGACACACGTCACCTCTGGAGCAGCTTCACATCTGGACTTTTATATTTTACAGGTGGTCGAGATGGAATTTCTGTCACATGTTTATTGGTTTTTACCTGTGTTAAGAAAACAATAACAAATTGCAGACTTATCTTAAAGTTACTGAATGAATGTAACTTATTCAAGTTCATATTCACATGGAGTCAAGAGCAATTTAACCATTTGTTCAGGTCACATGTGCACGGAGGATTTTTCTGTAATAAGATTTATTAACATTATTGACTTGGGCTTCAAAATGTTCACGTGAATCAAACGTGATTCTGTGGTTTCCAGCTGTGGATTGAACTTAGTTTGCCTGTGGACCAATAAAGTAAATGAAGAAGTAACCGTCCGTCATGTCTCAGAGTCGTTGTCACATATGGTCACATCTTTAACTTCACTGTGTCTGAAGAGATATGAACACATCATTCAGTGTGACGAGCATCACGGTTTCTTCAGTAGAAACGAGAAGCTGCTCCCACTTCCTTCTCATTTACTGAGAAAGAGAGAAATGAAGAAAGAAAGAAATGTCTCCAATCTTTATAATGAAATCTGTTGTTAACACACAAACAAAGAAACAACAAAATCAGCATTAAACTCAACAAGAATCTGACCTTAGGTCTGTTTATAAAGTAAATAATAAACAATACAAAAGAAAATAAACCATTTATCGCATGAATTCAGGAGAAACAGTGACATGAACGTGAGGTTCCTGTTTCTCACGTTGACCAACTAGCTCCCCCCCCCCCGCACAGAAAGGCTTGTAAATGAACTGTTGAAATTCATCATGGAAATTAAATGTTAAAAGACAACAGATTGAGCAGAGATTGAGGTAAATGTTGGTTCATGTCTGGATAAATAACTGCAGATCAAATCGTCGGTGTCCTTTATTCTTGATCTTCTGGGATGAGTGAAGACACAAAGCAGGTAAATGTCTCTCAGGTGCTGTGGTCTCTGTTTGGTTTGGGCTTGTTGACGCTGGCGTGGACGTCACTGGAGGCTCCAGCAGAAGAAGAGAACTTCACACTGCTGGAGGTCAGTGATTCTCAAATGGAGGTGCTAGTGCCCCTAGGGATACTTTATAGTACTTCATGGGGTACTTGTAATTCATTTTTTAAATGTAAGATAATTATTAGTTCAATAAAAATGTAAATGTAAATCACATTTCATAGTAAATATTCCTATTTCCGATGTTATTGTTTCTCAAGTGTTGGGACTGAGGTCCCAGTGATCTGACTTATAACAAAGAGTCGTAAAACTTGGGGAATCGCCTCAGGAGACCCCTTACATTTAAAAATCCAGCATGGAGCCCTTATCTCCATGTGGCAGCAGGTCACTTCCTGGGTCCCCCACTGTAAGCCCGCCCCTGGGGGCCAAATCCTGACAACTCAATTGGCTGGAGGGCCACACTGACCCCTGACCCCTCCTCCCAGGGGGGAGTCACCTGGAACATGACTTAAAAAGGCTGAGCTCCCAGAAACCTTTCTCTTTTTTACTCTGATGCTGATGTGACAACGAGACCCCCCCTCCGGGGTCTCACTAGTTAACCCAGCAACTTAAGGAGGCAACTAACTCTTTGTCCTCTTTTTCTACTCCAACGCTGAAGTTACCACTAGGCCTCCCGAGGCTTTACCAGACGACTCAGTAAACTAATGGAGGCGATAAGACATTAATTTGAATTCATTTCATTTTATTCTTTCATCTTAGTCGACGTTTTATTTTGGAAAGGACTTTTCCTGTTTTAACTTGAAGGACCAAAACAGGAAATTACTCGCGGAACGATCTCAGACTGTTTCATTTTCCACACGGACTTTACTTTTATTCTTTCTCCACACGATCTACAACGGCTACAAGCAGCCGCACGTTCCTGTGAGGCAGCACGAGCTCCGCTGCTACCGAAGAAGACGAAGCCTCATCCCGTCACGGAGCACGACGGATCCGCTCCGGCCCAGCTGCGGTGCTCATGGGAGCCCGCCTGAGAGACTTCAAGCTATTCACTGAACCTCCGGGAGATTCGCGCCAACACGCATGCAACCCACGAAATCACGGTCACAGTAAGAGGCTTATGTTGTCTGGGCAGATGTTAGTTTTAATACGTAGCGTATTGTTTTGATACTTGAATGTATTTTGTTCGTGGAACCTCCGTGTTTCTCCATTGTTTTAGCCGGCCACTACTCCGAGCCGCTACTTCCGGTTTCTGGTTTGACGTCAATGTTTTGTGTTTCAATAAATAGGGCCTTGAGAAGCGCCTCCGCCCGCACTGTTAACGTCTGTTAAGAGTCTGCAGTGATTTCACCGACCAGAACCTCGGCCCACAACGTTCGCTTGAGGGCTGAGGGGTGAATCCCTGTTAACTCATCTCAGGCGTATTTTTAAGAGCTTCTTTGAACTCTCCTTACATGTTTTCTCTCTCTCTCTCTCTCTCTCTCTCTCTCTCTCTCTCTCTCTCTCTCTCTCTCTCTCTCTCTCTCTCTCTCCTTCTAAACCGACCTATACACACTTCCGATCTGTATTTATAATAAAGTTCATGTCACATAGTTAAATGTATGCTTAGAGAGGCTGAACACATCTGGAAACCATTCGGCCCCCAAAGCCAAGCAGAGATAAAAATTCTCTTTGTCTAAAATTTCCTTTGTGTAATTCATGTGACGACCACCAGTGTGAGCTCCGGCCACATGGTGTCATTAACATAGAATCCATCTTGAATAACGCAAGTTAACCCACCATTTTGAGTCTATTATTGCCACGCCTCCGCTCTCTGTCTCCTCCCATCCTGGCTCTAAATTCATAACGGCTCCGCCATCTTGTTTTGTAGTCAATCCGCCATTTTGAGAGTTTTTAGGCCTTGATTCCACGAATCATGATCGGCCGCCATATTAGATGTGACTGCGTCATCGCCACGCCCCCTTTCTTTTCTCTCGCTCTCTCGCTCTCTCTCTCACACACACACACACACGCCCACACACACACACACACACACAGACACTTTGATAGACACAGACAGATACACACACACAGAGACACATAGATGGACCAGAGGTTACATGCGTGTTCTAAATTGTGATAAGCTGCTGTTGTTATCTTTGAAATATGGGAGTTTGTTAAAATGATAAATCATTAAATAACACTAACTTTATTTCACATACACACACATAGACACACATACACAGAGAGACACTTTGACACAGACACACACACACAGAGACAGACATACATAGGTAGACCGCAGGTTTTACATGTATTTTCTGAATTGTGATAAGTGCTGCTGCTGTGTTTATCTTTGAAATATTGGAGCTTGTTAAAATGATAAATCATTGAATAACATTATAACTTTATTTCCCCTTTTTAATAAATACTTTTGTAATTAAAGTATCTGTAGTCTGTGATTATTTGTGCATAAGTGTGTGATTGCAGCTGGATTATGATTGCCTGTGCTCGAACTTAGAAGCCTTCACTGTTTATTAAGTAATCGTTAATATTAAAATATTGACATTAATTTGACATTTATCATTATGAGACTGATAATTATAGCTTGATATGTTGGTCCCTGGAAACCAGGGTGGTGCCCCCCTTTCTCAATTATTAATATAGATAGTATTGTTCTTAAATTGATAATTTTATTGTTTTTGACTAATTATTTTCATTATTCTTGGTTGATAACCTTATCATTGTTAATTGATAGCTTGTACTTTCTAATTGATAATTCCTATTTTCTCATTAGTGGTTTTATTGTTATTTGATTACTGATCATCTTCAATTAATAATTTAATTATTTTTGATAGATAATTTTATTATTTTAATAATCATATTTCATGATTATTAATAATTAGCCAACGTCAAGTCTACTCCTATTGCACAACACAAGTTACGTTCATGACGACGTTTGTTCACTGTGATGAAACCAGTTTCAGTTCTGAACAACGAGATCAACAAACATGGATTCGTGGTTGAAACGTAGAAGCAACGCAGCTGAAAACCAGGAGAAGGAATTGAACAAGAAAGTGAAACCAGAGCCAACACAACGTCACCAGTATCATGAAGAATATGTTTTAATGGGATTTACTTCAACGAGCTGCAATCCGCCCAAAGCATTGTGCATTTTCTGTGAGGAAAAGTTCTCAAACAGTTGCATGAAGCCAGCGCAGCTGCAGCAACATCTCAGCACAACACATCAGTGTCATGTCGGTTAGACATCAGAGTTTCTCAAGAAGAAACAGTCTGACTTCATAGTTTCACAAGAAACGATTTGAAAAGTCTCCACCACATCAGCCACAGCACTGGAGGCTTCTCATGCTGAAGCCAAAAGGCCTTTCACCACAGCTGAGGAGCTGCTGCTTCCAGCTGCTGCTGCACTGACCGAGACCAAGCTGGACACAAACACAGCAGATCAGCTCTAAACTGGGCCTTTGTCAAATGACACCGTTGCTGCAGAATAGAAACGATGGAACAGACATTGTTGATGAAGTTGTGTAAAAACTTGCTGAAGCATTTTCACAGCAGCTGGATGAATGGACAGACGTCAGTGGAAAGACACAGCTTATTGCTCTGGTGAGAAACATTGATACTGATGCTCTGTGGAGGAATCACCAGGACGAGTCTCTCCATATCTCTATTGTTTGAACTTGACGGTGGAATAGAGGCTGCTGGGATCAGCTGAGGGTCCAGTAGAAGAGGAGGGAGCTTTCACAGAGCTGTAGGTCACTGCATCATCACCACCCTGGATCTGTAGGATATACAATCAATCAATCAATAATTCAATAAATCAATCAATCAATCAATCAATCAATCAGTCAGTCAATCATCTGTATAGCACCTTTCATCAGGTTAGTGTAGTTCAATGTGCTTTACAGAACACAACAAACACAAATGTGGATAAGGAAATTTGATAAAAATGGGTTTCAAAAAAGACAGAATAGGATGTATTACACGCAAGCATTTCATTGCCAGCGACTGCTTAATGTTATTGTTGTGCATTTAATAATAAACTCTTGAATCTTGAATCTTGATGTAGCACGGTTACCATAGTGACAGAGAGACAACACAACGGAAATAGTTAATAAAATTTGAAATAACCTGATGCAGTGCTAAAAAAAACATCACAGAATAACAACATGTACCGAGTGACGGACATTAATTGATGTTTTTATGTTCACACTGATGAAAACATTAGTTTTTCACTATGCCAGTTCTTGTTGACCAGAGGAGTTTACCTGGGCCGAGCTGTGAGGGGCGTGGCTGATGGAGGCGTAGAACACATCCTCTGCAGGGTCGACCTACACCATGAAGACACCACATTCACTCTTCACTTATATGGATTCATACTGACTTTACCTTTTTCTGTTCTATAACTTTTACATCAACTGTTTTTAACTTCTGATGACATCATGATGACATGGCATGATCACAAGATAAATAAAAACTTAGCATCGTCTGGTTTATATGAACATAAGACAGGTTTAGCTCCACTGATGCTATATTTTGTTGTTTAGCTGTAGAATATGAAAACCAGCGTCCAGAAACGCTGCTTCTGTGAAGTTGTAACAGTTATTTTCATCTTTGTAACTGACCTTGTGTTTGTCCGTCTGTGTTTTGTTCCCTGAGACGACAGGAACAGAAGAGTCGGCCTCACAGAGAGAAGAGTCAGGTTTATCAAAACCTCTCATTTCCACCGCTGAGAAGATTCTGATTTCATCTGCGTTCATCTGTGTGTCTATAGTTGGAAGGATCACACACAAACAAAGATGAGTTGTGGTTCCAGGAGGTTTTATTTACTTTCTTTAATATTGAGATATATTTTCATTGATTTCATAAACCTTGAATACCTTGAATCTGGAATATTAAGAGGACTGATATTTATGATGCAGATCCAAATACAAAATCCCCATTAAGGGAATTCAATTGTGGTTTCATAAGACTATCAGGCCTTGGCGGAGATATAAACTCTATAAGTGACATTGTAGTTTCATCTGTGAATGTTCTCACCTTTTTTTCGTCTCCATCTGATGAAAATCACAAACAATATCAGGATTGATGCAAAACCCACAACCAGAGCGAAGTACCACCACCGAACTGTGAACAGAATGACCAGAGCTTTAGTTTCCTGTTCAGTCCAACTTCCTGTATTTACACATGTTGTTAACATTAAATCCATCAACACGCAGCAGCACAGAGATGAATGAGAGGTGCAGTGAATATTCATACCTGTTGTCATCTCTTTGTTTCCTGGAGCTGGTTTGTTCTTTCCTTCTGAAGAAAAAGAAATGTATTAACTAATGGAATTTATTGGATCAGGAGCAGTTCATCGTGTTCTGTGTTTTCTCACCTGATGACGGAGGGATGAAGGAAAACTTTTCCTCTTTGACACCATCCTTCACTTTACATGTTAATGAGCTATAGTTCTTCATCTTGTGAACAGAATGGGATTTTGAGAAGCTCACAGTGGCCGAGCAGTAAGACTGTGATGTCTTCAGGTCTTTGTTGTTTTCAGTCACATCCATATTCATAAACAGCCACTTCACTTCACTGCAGCTTTCATATGTCCACACAGAGCAGCTCAACGTCACCTCATCCGTTCTCTTCTGCTCAGTCACTGGTGATGATGGAGATATTGTGAGAGAAAGATAACATGAGTGAAACTATGTCCGTCAGAATGATCAGAATTATCATAATGTTTTTATGAAGAGACTCTTTTACTCACCGTTGACAACAGAGAGAAAAACCACATGATCTTCATATGTTTGTGTTGTCTGGTCAAACTGTCTGCAGTCGTATCGACCAGCATCTTCAGCTGTGACCTCCCTAATAACCAGAGAACAGTTTGCAGCAAGACGTAGTCTGTCTGCTTTAGATTTGGAAATCTTAGATGTGTCGAGCTGCCTGTTTACAAACAGCTCTACTGCTCCAGTCCACTGTGAATCAACGAAGAACCAGGTAGTAGCTCCACAGTTCACATGATCATCTCTCATCTTGTCACAAGGCAAAGTGACTTCAGCTCCAGCTCTGATGATGATGAAGGAAGATGGGACAGCGAGCACTGTGGAGGAAATGAGAGAGAGACAGCAACAATTAAACTAAACCAAGAACAAGACTAATATTTTCATACACTTCTGAATGTGAAAATTCTTTTAGACATAACTTTGTAAAATAAGACAAAATGGAGCTTCACTGACAAGATAAACCTGAAAAACATCGACTACAGTTTTCTCCCTGCATTTGAATGCCTCAGCCAACCAGTCCAGTTCCAGTCTACGTACATTTGTTTCCAGACTCATGAGGTCACTCTGACACTTGATCACTGAAATCTAATCTGTTAAGTTTTCATTCGAGGAGACAACTGGTCAGAATGTGAAGAAATTCAGACTTGAGATGTGCGAGAGGCAAAAAACCTGAAACCTTGACCTTTAACCACCAAATCTAACCAGTTAAACCGGGAGTTAATGGGAACATTGGTGTCAAACTTGAAAGGGTTCTCTCGACAACATGTTCATGATGGAAAGAGGGTTATTTGAGGTAAAAGTAAACTTGACCTTGGATGACCAAAGTCTCATCAGTTCATCTCTGTGTTAAACTGAATGTTTGTCCCACATTTGAAGGAATTCCCCTCAAAGTCTTCCTGAAGGTCGTTGGCCCAGAGGCATAAAGATGCAACTACATGTTGCAGCACACTGGTCTTCATCAGGGGACAAAGAAGAAGTAAAGCAAAGGAAGAACGAGACTGAAGAAGTGACATCATCAGCTCATTATCACAGGAGACGGAGCAGGTGACTCAAACTAGAGCAAATAACCACAATTACACAGAGAGCAATACACAGCAGATTGAAATATGAGGAATGATCCAGTACACAAATATACACAAGTACAATATCAGAGTACTCATAAGTATCAGTCCCCTGAATGAGCCAGACTTGTGCCACAACACATCAGTGAAACTCTTCACTTTTAAAAGCAAACACAGACAATCTGGTATTATTCTTATTATTCACACTGATAAAGTTGTGTAAGTGTATTTATTCTCACCTGTAAACGGAATCAGCAGCAGTAGCAGATGTAAAGACATTTTAATCCGTTTGATTTCATCCATTCTTCTTCTTTCTCTTCTCTGCTTCTCGGTTCTTAGTAAAAAGTGCAATGTGGCGTTTACTTCCTGTTGATCACTTCCCCTCAGTGACATGTCTCCTCTGTCGTCATGTGCTAGTTGCATGTAGAGAAAATATCCATCAGCACCGACTTTCCCCCGTGGACCAGAGACTGTGTGAATATGTTACGGTGAACTAATGTGCAGCAGGAGACTTTTAGATTCAGACACTTGTCATCATTCACATGAGTGATGCAAACATCAGGAGATTCAGTCCAAATAAAGGACGACACACGTCACCTCTGGAGCAGCTTCACATCTGGACTTTTATATTTTACAGGTGGTGGAGCTTGAATTTCTGTCACATGTTTATTGTTTTAATCCTGTGTTAAAAAAACAATAACAAATTGCAAACTTATCTTGAAGTTACTGAATGAATGTAACTTATTCAGGTTCATATTCAAACATATGGACCCAAAAGCTATTTATCCATTTGTTCAGGTCACATGTGCATGGAGGATTTTCTTGTAATAAGATTTAATAACATTATTGACTTGGGTTTCAAAATGTTCACGTGAATCAAATGTGATTCTGTGGTTTCCAGCTGTGGATTGAACTCAGTTTGCCTGTGGACCAATAAAGTAAATGAAGAAGTAACCGTCCGTCATGTCTCAGAGTCGTTGTCACATATGGTCACATCTTTAACTTCACTGTGTCTGAAGAGATATGAACACATCATTCAGTGTGACAAGCATCACGGTTTCTTCAGTAGAAACGAGAAGCTGCTCCCACTTCCTTCTCATTTACTGAGAAAGAGAGAAATGAAGAAAGAAAGAAATGTCTCCAGTCTTTATCATGAAATCTGTTGTTAACACACAAACAAAGAAACAACAAAATCAGCATTAAACTCAACAAGAATCTGACCTTGGGTCTGTTTATAAAGTAAATAATAAACTCTACAAAAGAAAATATACCATTTATCACAAGAATTTAGGAGAAACAGTGACATAAACGTGAGGTTCCTGTTTCTCACGTTGACCAACTAGTTCCCTTACATTCCCTTCACCCTAGGTGCTAGTGCCCCTAGGGACACTTTGGAGTACTGCATGGGGTACTTGAAATATATTTTTTAAATGTAAGATAATTATTAGTTCAATAAAAATATAGATGTAAGTTCAATGACCACATTTCATATTAAATATTCCTTCTTTCAATGTTATCGTTTCCCAAGTCACGTTCATGACGACGTTTGTTCACTGTGATGAAACCAGTTTCAGTTCTGAACAACGAAATCAACAAACATGGATTCGTGGTTGAAACTTAGAAGCAACGCAGCTGAAAACCAGGAGAAGGATTTCAAGAAAGTGAAAACAGAGCCAACACAACGTCACCAGTATCATGAAGAATACGTTTTAATGGGATTTACTTCAACGAGCTGCAATCCGCCCAAAGCATTGTGCATTTTCTGTGAGGAAAAGTTATCAAACAGTTGCATGAAGCCAGCGCAGCTGCAGCAACATCTCAGCACAACACATCAGTGTCATGTCGGTTAGACACCAGAGTTTCTCAAGAAGAAACAGTCTGACTTCATAGTTTCACAAGAAATGGTGTGAAAAGTCTCCACCACATCAGCCACAGCACTGGAGGCTTCTCATGGTGAAGCCAAAAGGCCTTTCACCACAGCTGAGGAGCTGCTGCTTCCAGCTGCTGCTGCACTGACCGAGACCAAGCTGGACACAAACACAGCAGATCAGCTCTAAACTGGGCCTTTGTCAAATGACACCGTTGCTGCAGAATAGAAACGATGGAACAGACATTGTTGATGAAGTTGTGTAAAAACTTGCTGAAGCATTTTCACTGCAGCTGGATGAATGGACAGACGTCAGTGGAAAGACACAGCTTATTGCTCTGTTGAGAAACATTGATACTGATGCTGTGTTGCACTTGTTGAAAACATATTTCAAAGGGGAACATTGTTGAGAAGAGTTTGAGAACCAGAGCTGTAGGTCACTGCAACATCACCAGCCCGGATCAGTAGGATACACAATCAATCATCTGTATAGCACTTTTCATCAGGTTAGTGTAGTTCAATGTGCTTCACAGAACACAACAAATACAAATGTTAATAAGGAAGTATGATAAAAATTGATTAACTATTAATTATTATTGGGGGTTAATAATACACCATCAAGTTATTCTGCTCTGTCCACTGCTGCCATCTAGTGCTCATTAACTGAACAACCACTAACATGTCTTACTTCCAGCAAAGAGTTGGTTTGTGCCTCTGAGAGTTTCTTTGTTTTTCAGCAGGAGTAAAATAAACCTGGTGGAAGCAGGAAACATGAGTCCAGAAAGAGCTGAGTCGGTTTGGGGGCGGAGCCAGACAAAGGGGCGGATCCAGCAATTCCAAAATACAAGAGACAAAGTTCATAATAGAAACACTCCACAGATCAAGAGTCAGTTTCACAGAACTGTGTTCAGTATGATTATTACTCTGGTGTCAGTTTGTCTCTCTGAGGATTACAGGCGAGTTGCTTTCCTCATTTCTTCCTATTTTCTGCTTCATTTTGACCTTTTTCTTTCAGATTATTGGGCTGAAACTTCAATGACTGTATGAAAGTAAGTTTCCCAGTGACTGAGCTGGTTGAGATCCAGTCGAGCGTCGTGCTGCAGAGCAGAGAGATGCACGGAGCAGCAAGAGGCCTGAGTCCTGAGCGCTAGTGGGGGGGGGGCCGAGGTGAACGCTGCAAACACCTGTCACAATAAAACACACACAGGCTCAGAGATGTGGAACCTGCAGGACATCCCGTTTAATAAAAGCACTAAATATTGTTATGAATACTGATATTGACTGAGGTGGGGAAGCTTCATCTTGTTGCATGTAAATCAACATCATTTAAAAAGTCTCTCAACTCAAACCTGGAAGTATCAACCTGCAGCATCTACATCACAGCATGAAACACTAACATGTCTATAACAGCTGGTTCATCAAGCTAAACGTACGATATCTATATGAAGAAATACCATATTATGATTATGATTATTACTTAAACACTGCAGCAGTAACTTAACCTACAGCTCCCCCTTCTGGCACTCTGGGGAAAACGCTTTTTACAACACATTGGATCATATACAATCATTCATACCATATCATCATACATTACATTTCCTTACATTTCATTTAGCTGACGCTTTTATCCAAAGCAACTTACAATAAGTGCATCAACCATGAGGGTACAAACCCAGAACAAGAACAATCAAGAATGTACAGTTTTCTTACAAATGACACGTCACCATTGTAATGTATAAGAATAACAGCTGGATCAGAAGAACATGAAGATACAATATAACATATTTAAGGTTTTGGACGACAAACTTCAAGAATCAATAAAATGGCTGAAAACTGGTTAAATCCAGTCCACGCGATAAAAGTGACTTTTTATTTCAAACTTTACAGACAGTCGGGCCTTGGCAGAAGTTTAAACTAAATCACAGTTTTATCTGGGAATGTTCCCACCTTTGTGTCTTTTCTATCTAATGAGAATCACATTATTACGAGTGACTTTGTTTTCACAGCAGAAAGTAATAACAAATGATTCCTAATATAAATATATCAATGTCAAATGTGACTCTACTATTGTATGATTGTGACGTTCTCATAGAGGCTGCTGGGATCAGCTGAGGGTCCAGTAGAAGAGGAGGGAGCTTCCACAGTGCTGAAGGCCACTGCAACATCACCACCCTGGATCTGTAGGATATACAATCAATCAATCAATCAAACAATCAGTCAATCAGTCAATCAATCAATCAATCAATCATCTGTATAGCACCTTTCATCAGGTTAGTGTAGTTCAATGTGCTTCACAGAACACAACAAATACAAATGTTGATGAGGAAGTATGATAAAAATGGGTTTTAAAAAAAAGACACAATAGGATGTGTTACACCGCAGGTCAGGATGTAGCACGGTTACCATAGTGACAGAGAGACAACACAATGCAAAAAGTTATTAAAAATAGAAATAACCTAATGCAGTGCTAACAAAACCTACACAGCATAACAACATGTATCAAAACACAAAGAAACATCTAAGACTTTAACTTTCACATTAAAACTTTATAACTTATGATGACATCATTATTTCACGGCGTTCTTACAAAATAAATAAAAACTGGCCGGAGGTATAAACTCTATAAGTGACATTTTAGTTTCATCTGTGAATGTTCCCACCTTGTTTCTTCTCCATCTGATGAGAATCACAACCAATGATACGATTGATGCAAAACCCATAACCAGACGAATGTACCACCACCAATCTGTGAACAGAATGACCAGAGCTTTAGTTTCCTGTTCAGTCCAACTTCCTGTATTTACACATGTTGTTAACATTAAATCCATCAACACGCAGCAGCACAGAGATGAATGAGAGGTGCAGTGAATATTCAGTACCTGTTGTCATCTCTTTGTTTCCTGGAGCTGGTTCGTTCTTTCCTTCTTGAGAAAAAGAAATGTATTAACAAATGGAATTTATTGGATCAGGAGCAGTTCATCGTGTTCTGTGTTTTCTCACCTGATGACGGAGGGATGAAGGAAAACTTTTCCTCTTTGTAACCATCCTTCACTTTACATGTTAATGAGCTATAGTTCTTTATCTTGTGATCAAAATGGGATTTTGAGAAGCTCACAGTGGCCGAGCGGAAAGACTGTGATGTCTTCAGGTCCTTGTTGTTTTCATCCACATCCATATTCATAAACAGCCACTTCACTGTGAGGACACAAGTTCTACATGTCGACACAGAGCAGCTCAACGTCACCTCATCAGTTCTCTTCTGCTCAGTCACTGGTGATGATGGAGATATTGTGAGAGAAAGATAACATGAGTGAAACTATTTCCATCAGAATGATCAGAATGTTTTCACGAAGAGACTCTTTTACTCACAGTTTACAACAGAGAAATAAACCACATGATCTTCATATTGTTGTGTTGTCTGGTCGAACTGTCTGCAGGCGTATTGACCAGCATCTTCAGCTGTGACCTCCCTAATAACCAGAGAACAGTTTGCACCAAGACGTAGTCTGTCTGCTTTAGATTTGGAAATCTCAGATGTGTCGAGCTCCTCGTTTACAAACAGGTTTACTCCTCCAGTCCCCTCTGAATCAAAGAAGCGCCAGGTAGAAGCTCCACAGTACACATGATCATCTCTCACATTGTCACAAGGGAAAGTGACTTCAGCTCCAGCTCTGATGATGATGAAGGAAAATTGGGCAGCGAGCACTGTGGAGGAAATGAGAGAGAGACAGCAACAATTAAACTAAATCAAGAAATACTCATATTTTCATACACTTCTGAATGTGAGGATTCTTTTAGACATAACTTTGTAAATTAAGACAAAATGGAGCATGACTGACAAGATAAACCTGAAAAACATCAACTACAGTTTTCTCCCTGCATTTGAATGCCTCAGCCAACCAGTCCAGTTCCAGTCTACGTACATTTGTTTCCAGACTCATGAGGTCACTCTGACACTTGATCACTGAAATCTAATCTGTTAAGTTTTCATTCCAGGAGACAACTGGTCAGAATCTGAAGAAATTCAGACTTGAGATGTGCGAGAGGCCAAAAACCTAAAACCTTGACCTTTAACCACCAAATCTAACCAGTTAAACCATGAGTTAATGGGCAGATCAAAATATGAGGAATGATCCAGTACACAAATATACAAAACTACAATATCAGAGTACTCATAAGTATCAGTCCCCTGAATGAGCCAGACTTGTGCCACAACACATCAGTGAAACTCTTTTAAAAGCAAACACAAACAATCTGGTGTTATTCTTATTATTCACACTGATAAAGTTGTGTAAGTATATTTATTCTCACCTGTAAACGGAATCAGCAGCAGTAGCAGATGTAAAGACATTTTAAACCGTTTGATTTCATCCATTCTTCTTCTTTCTCTTCTCTGCTTCTCGGTTCTTAGTAAAAAGTGCAATGTGGCGTTTACTTCCTGTTGATCACTTCCCCTCAGTGACACGTCTCCTCTGTCGTCATGTGCTAGTTGCATGTAGAGAAAATATCCATCAGCACCGACTTTCCCCCGTCGACCAGAGACTGTGTGAATATGTTACGATGAACTAATGTGCAGCAGGAGACTTTTAGATTCAGACACTTGTCATCATTCACATGAGTGATGCAAACATCAGGAGATTCAGTCCAAATAAAGGACGACACACGTCACCTGTGGAGCAGCTTCACATCTGGACTTTTATATTTTACAGGTGGTCGAGATGGAATTTCTGTCACATGTTTATTGGTTTTTACCTGTGTTAAAAAAACAATAACAAATTGCAGACTTATCTTAAAGTTACTGAATGAATGTAACTTATTCAAGTTCATATTCAAACACATGGAGTCAAGATCAATTTAACCATTTGTTCAGGTCACATGTGCACGGAGGATTTTTCTGTAATAAGATTTATTAACATTATTGACTTGGGCTTCAAAATGTTCACGTGAATCAAACGTGATTCTGTGGTTTCCAGCTGTGGATTGAACTTAGTTTGTCTGTGGACCAATAAAGTAAATGAAGAAGTAACCGTCCGTCATGTCTCAGAGTCGTTGTCACATATGGTCACATCTTTAACTTCACTGTGTCTGAAGAGATATGAACACATCATTCAGTGTGACGAGCATCATGGTTTCTTCAGTAGAAACGAGAAGCTGCTCCCACTTCCTACTCATTTACTGAGAAAGAGAGAAATGACGAAAGAAAGAAATGTCTCCAGTCTTTATAATGAAATCTGTTGTTAACACACAAACAAAGACACAACAAAATCAGCATTAAACTCAACAAGAATCTGACCTTGGGTCTGGTTATAAAGTAAATAATAAACTCTACATAAGAAAATACACCATTTATCACATGAATTTAGGAGAAACAGTGACATGAACGTGAGGTTCCTGTTTCTCACGTTGACCAACTACTTCCCTTACACCCACCCCCTTCTAGACAGAAAGGCTTGTAAATGAACTATTGAACTTTATCATGGAAATGAAATGTTAGAAGAAAACAGATACAGCAGAGATTCAAGTAAATGTTGGTTCATGTCTGGATAAATAACTGCATGGGGTACTTGAAATGTATTTTTTAAATGTAAGATAATTATTAATTGAATAAAAATGCAAATGTAAGTTCAATGAACCACATTTCATAGTAAATATTCCTTCTTTCAATGTTATCGTTTCCCAAGTTACGTTCATGACGACGTTTGTTCACTGTGATGAAACCAGTTTCAGTTCTGAACAACGAAATCAACAAACATGGATTCGTGGTTGAAACGTAGAAGCAACGCAGCTGAAAACCAGGAGAAGGAAGTGAACAAGAAAGTGAAAACTGTTGTGATATAATTAAACATGATACCTTAAAATGGTGTGCCTTTCGACATTCAATAAATTTGGTTATCAAAATAAAATATTTAATATTAAAAATATTAATATTAGATAATAACTTTAATAGATCAAAGTTATCTCGGGTACCACCCTTCAAAGGATGGGAAGAGAGCCAATTTATTGATTAAGTCTCATAAAAGTCCTAACTACGAATTTGGAACTCTAATTAACAATTAAATTAATAACTATAACCAAAATTAACATATAAATATATCCTTCAACCAGCCAAGTTGAAGGATATAGAGTTCTTGACAGTTTAGAGGTTGGCAAAATTTACTTATGCAACATTAATGAAAAAACATTTGTGAAAGAAAAACATTTATTATGAATATAATAAAGTATAAAAACTAGGGCTGTCAAAGTTAAAGAGTTAATCTATGAGATTATTGTGCCCGAGATTAAAGCGATAAAATATTTTAATGCAGTTAACGCAACTTTGTTTACTTCCGGTGTGCAGAAGAAGAAAGCTGCCAGCCTCGCCCTCACCGGTGACCACTGAACCAGGCAGGCAACTCCACTCTTTCCGTCCTCTCGTGCATTTTTTTTATCTTCCTCGAACTGTGTGTATGTGTGTTTGTGCGTATGTTCGTGTGTGTAGTCCTACTCTGCGCTGCGCGGCGCTAGCTCGCTAGCCCCCGGAGCTAGCTCGCTAGCCCCCGGGGTTAGCTCCGGGCGCTTGCTAGCCGGGCTGCTAACTGGAGCTATGGGCAGTGGGCTATGAGCAGTGGGAGCTCCTCCCACTGCGGGCCTGAGCTGGGAAGCTGGGGTGCTGGGGCTCTAGCAGCCAGGCTTCGGCCCACCTGACTCTGGTTCAAAACAATATGGTTGCAAGATTGTATCTTCGTCTCCAGCACTCAAAACAGGTCAATCTGAGGGGAGCTGTTTTAGACAGGGTAAAAAGGTGCTGTTTTAAATGATCCTTGTGGTATTTTGACCAAAATATGTTAAAGACATTTCATTAAGACCCCAATGAACCATATCAACTGTGGTAAAATGGGCATACGATGGGACCTTTAAAGTCGCAGAGATCTTCTTGTTTTCCATGTTTGTTTGCACTTTAAGTTTTTGCTCTTTAACATGACAGATTTGAATGTCAGTTCAGTTTACCAAGGCCACTTGTTATGCTGTTGTGTGTGTTGTTCAATGTTAAAGACGACAGTACCAATGGTGTCTCAAATACACCTTTTTTTCTACCTTTTACTAATCTGGATGTTTCACTGAAGAAAGACGCAGTTTTATTGTTTCCAAGGACATTGGGAATATTTTCAGCTGGTTTTTAAAATTTTTTTTTACACAATTTATCATACCTGATATTTAACGACCTGGCTGCCACTTTATAGGTAGGTGTTATAGGCCTGAGCCTCTTTGAAAACACAACATTGTGTAAAATACAGGCTGTCTGAAGTGATTACTCGTTCATTTATAAGATTTAGTCTTTAGAAGAAAGACAAACTTTTAATCGCGATTAATGAATTTCAATCTATTGACAGCCCTAATAAAAACACAAATTACTAACAGTGTACTTACTAAATAAAGATATATATGTGAGTATGCGTGTGTGTGTCTGTGTGAGTCAGCGTGCTTCCAAAATGGCGGTTGGCCACCCGAAGATAACGGACATTTTGAATGTTTACGACATGTGGCGGGTCAGGGAGATGGGTGCTGAGATATGTGTGTGTCTGTGTGTTGGTGCCAAAATAGAGAGAGTTACTCAGGGTTCCCACGGTACCTGGAAAACATGGAAAACATGGAATTTATTTTTTCATTTTCCAGCTTTGGAAAAGTCATGGAAACTGAGCAAAAGTGAACACTTACATGGAAATTGAAACAGTTGTCCTGGAAAATGTTATTGGATGATGTGTAAAATAGTAATAAAATGAAACTATTGAGCACAGAATTAAGATGAGTTTATAAAAACCCTTTACATGTGAACAGCTTTTACTGTAGATAGAAATGGATGATCCCATGTTGTAGAGCATGCTCTTGGCATCCTATCTGGTATATTGGATGTTGGAATTTGATGCAGGCAATAGTGATATGTCGTTCGTGAACGATTCGTTCATTTTGAACAAATCCTTACAAGGAATCGGGAGTAACGAGTCCTCTCAAAGAGAGATTCGTTCATTTTCTCGTGGCCGCGCATCGGGACTGTTGCATAGGCTCAGTCAAGAAAACAGAAATGATTCGTTCATTTCCTGACTGGGTTTTTGGGTACGAGTCTTTGTATAATTTTTCACGTGACCTGCATTCATAGGCTCAGTACTGGTAGCTAGAGGAAACAAATGATTTGTTCATTTTGACTGGGTCTTCTGATACGGATCTTTGAATAGTTTTTCATGTGACCTGCATAGGCTCAGAAGAGTAAACAGAAAGAATTTGTTTACCTCGTTCACTTTCGCGTGACTAGGTTTAGTAAGTCGAGAACGATATTCGTTCACCAGTAATAATTACAGTTTTCGTTATTTTCACTTTTTCGTACTTTACTTACAGTTCAGTGCAGCGTAATTGTTTGCCGTGATAATTAAATGCTAGTGTGATAATAAATGACCATTTCAAATCACCAAAACTGTCATGACACATTTTAATGTAGGAATTCCCCCCCCCCCCCCCCATTGAAATGAACGAATGACACGAAAAAAGATTCGTTCATTTTACTGAACGAGATTCAAAGTACCGAGTCGGTAAAATGATCCGAACTTCCCATCACTTATCACACATTTGAGATTATGAGAGTCTTACGTAGAAGGGGGTAGTATGCCTACTCTTACTCTGTAAAAGCTTTTGTAAATCAAACTAATGACCTTAAAAGGGAAAACATAAGGCTGGTTCCCCTGTGGTTCCTCAGTACAGCAACCTCACTAGTAAGCTTAGTTTAACAGTGTAGATGTATAGAATCAGTCTGGTCATGATCAATGATTTTTCAAAAATGTCTCACCCCAAATGTTCCTATTTAGTAGTATCATTTTTTTAAAGAAAAAAAACAAAAAATCACAAAATAGCTAAAAGATTGCACTGCATGTGCTTGCTAACCATCATTAATTAATCCAAATTCAAAACAAACTCCCCTTAATGTGGTGAATAACACGGTTTTAGGAAAAGTCAATGAGTGAAATACATATGGGGATCAAACATAGTTCTAGTATTTTAAAAGCAAGGTAAAAATTACCTCAACAATTCTAGTGTAAGCTGCTAGCTAGCAAGTTGCAGCTAGCTAGTTAGCAAGATTGCACTGCTTGCTAACTAACGTTGATAAACCCAGGTTTACCACACAGTTAAAACACAGATAATTACATTTGAGGATAAACTTGCATAAGAAGTTTCACTGTAGATGTCAAGGCTTTCGTGTTGGCTGGGAAATGCATGTATTTGACCCTTCTATTGAGATCGCGAGTAACGTTTCTCGGTTAGTATTCCCGAAGTTCACCAATCCGAAACTATACTTTGAAAGTCCATATCACCAGGTTGCCTGCAAGTGATGAGAAGTTCGGATAATTTCACCGACTCAGTTCTTTGAATCTCGTTCAGTAAAATGAACAAATCTTTTTTCGAGTCATTCGTTCATTTCAACGGCGGGGGGAATTCCTGCATGAAATTCCTGCATTAAAATAATGTATCATAACAGTTTGGATATATGAAATTATCATTTATTATCACACTGGCATTTAATTATCACGGCAAACAGTTACACTGCACTAAACTGTAAGTGTAAAGTGAAAATAACAAAACCAGTCAGTATGACTTGGGAACGAATATCATTCACGTCTTTCTAAAACAGCGGTCGCGCGAAAGGGAATGAGGTAACTGTTTCCTCTACTAAACCAATGCAGGTCACGTGAAAAATTATCCAAAGTCTCGTACAAAGACCCAGTTGGAAAATGAACGAATCATTTTGTTTCCTCTAGCTAACAGTAGTGAGCCTATGCAGGTCACGTGAAAAATTATCCAAAGACTCGTACCCGAAAACCCAGTCGGGAAATGAACTAATTATTTCTTTTTTCTTGACTGAGCCTATGCAACAGTCCCTATGTGCGGCCACGAGAAAAGGGGGGCGGAAAGCTTCAGGGGCCTATAGATAATCAATTAATATGGTACCTGGAAAATCAGGAGGTAGCATGGAATTTTTTTTCAAGGCAAGCGTGGGAACCCTGTTACTAGATGCATGCAAGGAAAGACAGATGAGCATAACTATCATTAACTTTCAAATAACTTGTAACCACATCAACACAAATCAAACTTATAAACATTACAAGGAATCGCATAAACAGTCTTTGCTTAGCCTAGTATGATTATTAACCCAGTTGTGTTACCAGTCCGTGGAAAGGAAAAAAGAAGGTGCTGTCCAAAGTTCTGTGATGTTGTCTTGCTGGTTGTGTGGCTCCTGCCTTTGTGGTTCTGCTGTGCATTCAGCTCCGTTGCAGTTCTTCGGCAGGCCCTCGCGTCGCTGCTTGAAGGTTGGTAGAGCTTGGATTTGGAGGAGGTTTCCCTCGCTCAGTGAGTGGAAAGCTGCAGCTCTTGGGCAGACAGAGATGTGGGCTCCTCTCGGTTGAAGAGATGAGTTGAAAAGAGCGGTGTGCTCCTCATGAAGAGGTGAATGGAAAGAGAAGATGTGAGCTGGAGAAGTCGGGATTCCCCTCTCGATGATGCATGGAAAGAGAATGAAGAGGGGGAGACCCGGCCTCATATCGGCCCGGTGACCTCACAGGTCATGGGGGCCACAGTGACCAATAGGAGTTGAAACTTGTGTCCCTGGTCGGTTTTCACACCTCTGTGTGAAGTTGAGGCATCCTGGGAGACTGAGTTCTGGAGCCTCTGGCTTTCTCCAGAACAAAGGGACATGCGGCTTTAGGCTTTTGACTACACATGTAGGCCCGAACTGTGGTTCACAAATACCATGTCCCAACAAAACAGAGCCAACACAATATCACCAGTATCATGAAGAATATGTTTTAATGGGATTTACTTCAACAAGCTGCAATCAGCCCAAAGCATTGTGCATTTTCTGTGAGGAAAAGTTATCAAACAGTTGCATGAAGCCAGCGCAGCTGCAGCAACATCTCAGCACAACACATCAGTGTCATGTCGGTTAGACACCAGAGTTTCTCAAGAAGAAACAGTCTGTCTTCATAGTTTCACAAGAAACGATGTGAAAAGTCTCCACCACATCAGCCACAACACTGGAGGCTTCTCATGCTGAAGCCAAAAGGCCTTTCACCACAGCTGAGGAGCTGCTGCTTCCAGCTGCTGCTGCACTGACCGAGACCAAGCTGGACACAAACACAGCAGATCAGCTCTAAACTGGGCCTTTGTCAAATGACACTGTTGCTGCAGAATAGAAACGATGAAACAGACATTGCTGATGAAGTTGTGTAAAAACTTGCTGAAGCATTTTCAATGCAGCTGGATGAATGGACAGACGTCAGTGGAAAGACACAGCTTATTGCTTTGGTGAGAAACATTGATACTGATGCTCTGTGGAGGAATCACCGGGACGAGTCTCTCCATATCTCTATTGGTTGAACGTGACGTTGTCATAGAGGCTGCTGGGATCAGCTGAGGGTCCAGTAGAAGAGGAGGGAGCTTTCACAGTGCTGTAGGTCACTGCATCATCACCACCCTGGATCTGTAGGATACACAATCAATCAATCAATCAATCAATCAATCAATCAATCAATCAATCAATCAATCAATCAATCAATCAATCAATCACTCAATCAATCAATCAATCATCTGTATATCACCTTTCATCAGGTTAGTGTAGTTCAATGTGCTTCACAGAACACAACAAACACAAATGTGGATAAGGAAGTATGATAAAAATGGGTTTCAAAAAAGTCAGAATAGGATCTATTACACGCGGGCATTTCATTGCCAGCGACTGCTTAATTTTATTGTTTTGCATTTGATAATAAACTCTTGAATCTTGAATCTTGATGTAGCACGGTTACCATAGTGACAGAGAGACAACACAACGCAAATAGTTAACAAAAAGTGAAATAACCTGATGCAGTGTTAACAAAACCATCACAGCATAACAACATGAATCAAGTGACAGACATCAAATTATGTTTTCATGTTCCCACTGATGAAAACATTAGTTTTCCACTATTACAGTTCTTGTTGAACAGAGGAGTTTACCTGGGCCGAGCTGTGAGGGGCGTGGCTGATGGAGGCGTAGAACACATCCTCTGCAGGGTCGACCTACACCATGAAGACACCACATTCACTCTTCACTTATATGGATTCACACTGACTTAACCTTTTTCTGTTCTATAACTTTTACATCAACTGTTTATAACTTCTGATGACATCATGATGACATGGTATTAACACAAGATAAATAAAAACTTAGCATTGTCTGGTTTATATGAACATAAGACAGGTTTAGCTCCTCTGATGCTTATTTTGTTTGTTTAGATGTAAAATATGAAAACCAGCGTCCAGGAACGCTGCTTCTGTGAAGTTGTAACAGTTATTTTCATCTTTGTAACTGACCGTGTGTTTATCCGTCTGTGTTTTGTTCCCTGAGACGACAGGAACAGAAGAGTCGGCCTCGCAGAGAGAAGAGTCAGGTTTATCAAAACCTCTCGTTTCCTCCGCTGAGAAGGTTCTGATTTCATCTGCGTTCATCTGTGTGTCTATAGTTGGAAAGATCACACACACAAAGATGAGTTTTGGTTTCAGGTTTTATTTACCTTGAAAAAAAAAATATCTGGAATATTTAGAGGTCAGATATTCATAAGTGTGTGAAATTTGGTGCAGATCCAAATACAGATTAAGGGAATTCAAGTGTGGTTTCATGAGACTATCAGGCCTTGGAGGAGGTATAAACTCTATAAGTGACATTTTAGTTTCATCTGTGAATGTTCTCACCTTTGTTTCTTCTCCATCTGATGAGAATCACAACCAATATTACGAATGTGGCAAAACCCACAGCTGGAGCGAAGTACCACCACTGAACTGTGAACAGAATGACCAGAGCTTTAGTTTCCTGTTCAGTCCAACTTCCTGTATTTACACATGTTGTTAACATTAAATCCATCAACACGCAGCAGCACAGAGATGAATGAGAGGTGCAGTGAATATTCAGTACCTGTTGTCATCTCATTGTTTCCTGGAGCTGGTTTGTTCTTTCCTTCTTAAGAAAAAGAAATGTATTAACAAATGGAATTTATTGGATCAGGAGCAGTTCATCGTGTTCTGTGTTTTCTCACCTGATGACGGAGGGATGAAGGAAAACTTTTTCTGTTTGTAACCATCATTCACTTTACATGTTAATGAGCTATAGTTCTTTATCTTGTGATCAAAATGGGATTTTGAGAAGCTCACATTGGCCGAGCAGGAAGACTGTGATGTCTTCAGGTCTTTGTTGTTTTCAGTCACATCCATATTCATAAACAGCCACTTCACTGGGTAGTAACAGGTTCCAGATGGTGACAGAGAGCAGCTCAACGTCACCTCATCAGTTCTCTTCTGCTCAGTCACTGGTGATGATGGAGATATTGTGAGAGAAAGATAACATGAGTGAAACTATGTCCATCAGAATGATCAGAATTATCATAATGTTTTTATGAAGAGACTCTTTTGCTCACCATTTACAACAGAGACATAGACCTGATGATCTTCATATGTCTGTGATGTCAGGTCAAACTGTCTGCAGTCGTATCGACCAGCATCTTCAGCTGTGACCTCACTAATAACCAGAGAACAGTTTGCAGCAAGACGTAGTCTGTCTGCTTTAGATTTGGAAATCACAGATGTGTCGAGCTGCCTGTTTACAAACAGATTTACTACTCCAGTCCCCTGTGAATCAATGAAGAGCCAGGTAGAAGCTCCACAGTTCACATGATCATCTCTCACATTGTCACAAGGCAAAGTGACTTCAGCTCCAGCTCTGATGAAGATGTAGGAATCTTGGGCAGCGAGCTCTGTGGAGGAAATGAGAGAGAGACAGCAACAATTAAACTTAACCAAGAAAAAGACTCATATTTTCATACACTTCTGAATGTGAGGATTCTTTTAGACATAAATGTGTAAATGAAGACAAAATGGAGCATGACTGACAAGATAAACCGGAAAAACATCAACTACAGTTTTCTCCCTGCATTTGAACGCCTCAGCCAACCAGTCCAGTTCCAGTCTACGTACTTTTGTTCCCAGACTCATGAGGTCACTCTGACACTTGGTCACTGAAATCTAATCCGTTAAGTTTTCATTCAAGGAGACAACTGGTCAGAATCTGAAGAAATTCAGACTTGAGATGTGCGAGAGGCCAAAAACCTGAAACCTTGACCTTTAACCACCAAATCTAACCAGTTAAACCGTGAGTTAATGGGAACATTGGTGTCAAACTTGAAAGGATTCACTCGACAACATGTTAATGAGGGAGAGAGGGTTTTGTGAGGTCACAGTGAACTTGACCTTTGACCTCTCAAATCAACTCAGTTAATTTTTGTGTCTAAGAGAACGTTCGTACCAACTTCACACAGATTCCCTGGAGGTGTAACGGAGATATCGCGTTCACAACGCAAAACACGTGCTTTGTAAAGTCACATCGACCTTGACCTTTGAACTCCAAAGTCTCATCGGTTAAACTGAATGTTTGTCCCACATTTGAAGGAATTCCCTTCAAAGTGTTCCTGAAGGTCGTTGGCCCAGAGGCATAAAGATGCAACTACACGTTGCAGCACACTGGTCTTCATCAGGGGACAAAGAAGAAGTAAAGCAAAGGAAGAACGAGACGGAAGAAGTGACATCATCAGCTCATTATCACAGGAGACGGAGCAGGTGACTCAAACTAGAGCAAATAACCACAATTAGACTGAGAGCAATACACAGCAGATTGAAATATGAGGAATGATCCAGTACACAAATATACACAAGTACAATATCAGAGTACTCATAAGTATCAGTCCCCTGAATGAGCCAGACTTGTGCCACAACACATCAGTGAAACTCTTCACTTTTAAAAGCAAACACAAACAATCTGGTGTTATTCTTATTATTCACACTGATGAAGTTGTGTAAGTGTATTTATTCTCACCTGTAAACGGAATCAGCAGCAGTAGCAGATGTAAAGACATTTTAATCCGTTTGATTTCATCCATTCTTCTTCTTTCTCTCCCCTGCTTCTCGGTTCTTAGTAAAAAGTGCAATGTGGCGTTTACTTCCTGTTGATCACTTCCCCTCAGTGACATGTCTCCTCTGTCGTCATGTGCTAGTTGCATGTAGAGAAAATATCCATCAGCACCGACTTTCCCCCGTCGACCAGAGACTGTGTGAATATGTTACGATGAACTAATGTGCAGCAGGAGACTTTTAGATTCAGACACTTGTCATCATTCACATGAGAGATGCAAACATCAGGAGATTCAGTCCAAATAAAGGACGACACACGTCACCTCTGGAGCAGCTTCACATCTGGACTTTTATATTTTACAGGTGGTCGAGCTTGAGTTTCTGTCACATGTTTATTGGTTTAATCCTGTGTTAAAAAAAACAATAACAAATTGCAAACTTATCTTGAAGTTACTGAATGAATGTAACTTATTCAGGTTCATATTCAAACACATGGAGCCAAGAGCTATTTAACCATTTGTTCAGGTCACATGTGCATGGGGGATTTTTCTGTATTAAGATTTAATAAAATTATTGACTTGGGCTTCAAAATGTTCACGTGAATCAAATGTGATTCTGTGGTTTCCAGCTGTGGATTGAACTTAGTTTGCCTGTGGACCAATAAAGTAAATGAAGAAGTAACCGTCCGTCATGTCTCAGAGTCGTTGTCACATATGGTCACATCTTTAACTTCACTGTGTCTGAAGAGATATGAACACATCATTCAGTGTGACGAGCATCACGGTTTCTTCAGTAGAAACGAGAAGCTGCTCCCACTTCCTACTCATTTACTGAGAAAGAGAGAAATGAAGAAAGAAAGAAATGTCTCCAGTCTTTATAATGAAATCTGTTGTTAACACACAAACAAAGAAACAACAAAATCAGCCTTAAACTCAACAGGAATTTGACCTTGGGTCTGGTTATAAAGTAAATAATAAACTCTACATAAGAAAATATAGCATTTATTACAAGAATTTAGGAGAAACAGTGACATGAACGTGAGGTTCCTGTTTCTCACGTTGACCAGCTAGTTCCCTTACATTCCCTCCACCCCCTAGGTGCTAGTGCCCCTAGGGACACTTTGGAGTACTGCATGGGGTACTTGAAATTTATTTTTTAAATGTAAGATAATTATTAGATCAATAAAAATGTAAATGTAAGTTCAATGACCACAATAAATAGTAAATATTCCTATTTTCAACGTAATCGTTTCCCAAGTTAAGTTCATGAGGACGTTTGTTCACTGTGATGAAACCAGTTTCAGTTCTGAACAACAAAATCAACAAACATGGATTCGTGGTTGAAACGTAGAAGCAACGCAGCTGAAAACCAGGAGAAGGAAGTGAACAGGAAAGTGAAAACAGAGCCAACACAACGTCACCAGTATCATGAAGAATATGTTTTAATGGGATTTACTTCAACGAGCTGCAATCGGCCCAAAGCATTGTGCATTTTCTGTGAGGAAAAGTTATCAAACAGTTGCATGAAGCCAGCGCAGCTGCAGCAACATCTCAGCACAACACATCAGTGTCATGTCGGTTAGACACCAGAGTTTCTCAAGAAGAAACAGTCTGACTTCATAGTTTCACAAGAAACGATGTGAAAAGTCTCCACCACATCAGCCACAGCACTGGAGGCTTCTCATGCTGAAGCCAAAAGGCCTTTCACCACAGCTGAGGAGCTGCTGCTTCCAGCTGCTGCTGCACTGACCGAGACCAAGCTGGACACAAACACAGCAGATCAGCTCTAAACTGGGCCTTTGTCAAATGACACCGTTGCTGCAGAATAGAAACGATGGAACAGACATTGTTGATGAAGTTGTGTAAAAACTTGCTGAAGCATTTTCACTGCAGCTGGATGAATGGACAGACGTCAGTGGAAAGACACAGCTTATTGCTCTGGTGAGAAACATTGATACTGATGCTCTGTGGAGGAATCACCGGGACGAGTCTCTCCATATCTCTATTGTGTGAACGTGACGGTGTCATAGAGGCTGCTGGGATCAGCTGAGGGTCCATAAGAAGAGGAGGGAGCTTTCACAGTGCTGTAGGTCACTGCATCATCCCCACCCTGGATCTGTAGGATATACAATCAATCAATCAATAATTCAATAAATCAATCAATCAATCAATCAATCAATCAATCAATCAATCAATCAATCAATCAATCATCTGTATATCACCTTTCATCAGGTTAGTGTAGTTCAATGTGCTTCACAGAACACAACAAACACAAATGTGGATGAGGAAGTATGATAAAAATGGGTTTCAAAAAAGTAAGAATAGGATGTAGTACACGCAAGCATTTCATTGCCAGCGACTGCTTAATTTTATTGTTTTGCATTTGATAATAAACTCTTGAATCTTGAATCTTGATGTAGCACGGTTACCATAGTGACAGAGAGACAACACAACGCAAATAGTTAACAAAAAGTGAAATAACCTGATGCAGTGTTAACAAAACCATCACAGCATAACAACATGAATCAAGTGACAGACATCAAATTATGTTTTCATGTTCCCACTGATGAAAACATTTGTTTTTCACTATGACAGTTCTTGTTGAACAGAGGAGTTTACCTGGGCCGAGCTGTGAGGGGCGTGGCTGATGGAGGCGTAGAACACATCCTCTGCAGGGTCGACCTACACCATGAAGACACCACATTCACTCTTCACTTATATGGATTCACACTGACTTAACCTTTTTCTGTTCTATAACTTTTACATCAACTGTTTATAACCTGTGATGACATCATGATGACATGGCATTAACACAAGATAAATAAAAACTTAGCATTGTCTGGTTTATATGAACATAAGACAGGTTTAGCTCCTCTGATGCTTATTTTGTTTGTTTATATGTAAAATATGAAAACCAGCACCCAGAAACGCTGGCTCTGTGAAGTTGTAACAGTTATTTTCATCTTTGTAACTGACCGTGTGTTTATCTGTCTTTGTTTTGTTCCCTGAGACGACAGGAACAGAAGAGTCGGCCTCGCAGAGAGAAGAGTCAGGTTTATCAAAACCTCTCGTTTCCTCCGCTGAGAAGGTTCTGTTTTCATCTGCGTTCATCTGTGTGTCTATAGTTGGAAGGATCACACACACAAAGATGAGTTTTGGTTTCAGGTTTTATTTACCTTGAAAAAAAAAATATCTGGAATATTTAGAGGTCAGATATTCATGAGTGTGTGAAATTTGGTGCAGATCCAAATACAGATTAAGGGAATTCAAGTGTGGTTTCATGAGACTATCAGGCCTTGGAGGAGGTATAAACTCTATAAGTGACATTTTAGTTTCATCTGTGAATGTTCTCACCTTTGTTTCTTCTCCATCTGATGAGAATCACAACCAATATTACGAATGTGGCAAAACCCACAACCGGAGCGAAGTACCACCACTGAACTGTGAACAGAATGACCAGAGCTTTAGTTTCCTGTTCAGTCCAACTTCCTGTATTTACACATGTTGTTAACATTAAATCCATCAACACGCAGCAGCACAGAGATGAATGAGAGGTGCAGTGAATATTCAGTACCTGTTGTCATCTCATTGTTTCCTGGAGCTGGTTTGTTCTTTCCTTCTTAAGAAAAAGAAATGTATTAACAAATGGAATTTATTGGATCAGGAGCAGTTCATCGTGTTCTGTGTTTTCTCACCTGATGACGGAGGGATGAAGGAAAACTTTTCCTCTTTGTAACCATCGTGCACTTTACATGTTAATGAGCTATAGATCTTTATCTTGTGATCAAAATGGGATTTTGAGAAGCTCACATTGGCCGAGCAGGAAGACTGTGATGTCTTCAGGTCTTTGTTGTTTTCAGTCACATCCATATTCATAAACAACCACTTCACTTCCCTGCAGGTTAAAGATGTCGACAGAGAGCAGCTCAACGTCACCTCATCACTTCTCTTCTGCTCAGTCACTGGTGATGATGGAGATATTGTGAGAGAAAGATAACATGAGTGAAACTATGTCCATCAGAATGATCAGAATTATTATAATGTTTTCATTAAGAGACTCTTTTACTGACCATTTACAACAGAGACATAAACCTGATGATATTCATATTGTTGTGCTGTCAAGTCAAACTGTCTGCAGTCGTATCGACCAGCATCTTCAGCTGTGACCTCCCTAATAACCAGAGAACAGTTTGCAGCAAGACGTAGTCTATCTGCTTTAGATTTGGAAATCACAGATGTGTCGAGCTGCCTGTTTACAAACAGGTTTACTAGTGAATCAGTGAAGAGCCACTCAGTAGCTCCACAGTTCACATGATCATCTCTCATCTTGTCACAAGGCAAAGTGACTTCAGCTCCAGCTCTGATGATGATGAAGGAAGATTTACCAGCGAGCACTGTGGAGGAAATGAGAGAGAGACAGCAACAATTAAACTAAACCCAGAAAAAGACTCATATTTTTATACACTTCTGAATGTGAGGATTCTTTTAGACATAACTTTGTAAATTAAGACAAAATGGAGCTTGACTGACAAGATAAACCTGAAAAACATCAACTACAGTTTTCTCCCTGCATTTGAACGCCTCAGCCAACCAGTCCAGTTCCAGTCTACGTACATTTGCTTCCAGACTCATGAGGTCACTCTGACACTTGATCACGGAAATCTAATCTGTTAAGTTTTCATTCGCGGAGACAACTGGTCAGAATCTGAAGAAATTCAGTCTTGAGATGTGCGAGAGGCCAAGAACCTGAAACCTTGACCTTTAACCACCAAATCTAACCAGTTTAACTGTGAGTTAATGGGAACATTGGTGCCTAGCTTGAAAGGATTATCTTGACAACATATTCATGAGGGAAAGAGGGTTTTGTGAGGTCACAGGGAACTTGACCTTGGACGACCAAAGTCTCATCAGTTCATCCTTGTGTTAAACTGAATGTTTGTCCAACATTTGAAGGAATTCCCCTCAAAGTGTTCCTGAAGGTCGTTGGCCCAGAGGCATAAAGATGCAACTACATGTTGCAGCACACTGGTCTTCATCAGGGGACAAAGAAGAAGTAAAGCAAAGGAAGAACGAGACTGAAACAGTGACATCATCAGCTCATTATCACAGGAGACGGAGCCGGTGACTCAAACTAGAGCAAATAACCACAATAAGACAGAGAGCAATACACAGCAGATTGAAACATGAGAAATGATACAGTACACAAATACACACAACTACAATATCAGAGTACTCATAAGTATCAGTCCCCTGAATGAGCCAGACTTGTGCCACAACACATCAGTGAAACTCTTCACTTTTAAAAGCAAACACAAACAATCTGGTATTATTCTTATTATTCACACTGGTAAAGTTGTGTAAGTGTATTTATTCTCACCTGTAAACGGAATCAGCAGCAGTAGCAGATGTAAAGACATTTTAATCCGTTTGATTTCATCCATTCTTCTTCTTTCTCTCCTCTGCTTCTCGGTTCTTAGTAAAAAGTGCAATGTGGCGTTTACTTCCTGTTGATCACTTCCCCTCAGTGACATGTCTCCTCTGTGGTCATGTGCTAGTTGCATGTAGAGAAAATATCCATCAGCACCGACTTTCCCCCGTCGACCAGAGACTGTGTGAATATGTTACGATGAACTAATGAGCAGCGGGAGACTTTTAGATTCAGACACTTGTCATCATTCACATGAGTGATGCAAACATCAGGAGATTCAGTCCAAATAAAGGACGACACACGTCACCTCTGGAGCAGCTTCACATCTGGACTTTTATATTTTACAGGTGGTGGAGCTTGAATTTCTGTCACATGTTTATTGTTTTAATCCTGTGTTAAAAAAACAATAACAAATTGCAAACTTATCTTGAAGTTACTGAATGAATGTAACTTATTCAGGTTCATATTCAAACATATGGACCCAAAAGCTATTTATCCATTTGTTCAGGTCACATGTGCATGGAGGATTTTCTTGTAATAAGATTTAATAACATTATTGACTTGGGTTTCAAAATGTTCACGTGAATCAAATGTGATTCTGTGGTTTCCAGCTGTGGATTGACCTCAGTTTGCCTGTGGACCAATAAAGTAAATGAAGAAGTAACCGTCCGTCATGTCTCAGAGTCGTTGTCACATATGGTCACATCTTTAACTTCACTGTGTCTGAAGAGATATGAACACATCATTCAGTGTGACGAGCATCATGGTTTCTTCAGTAGAAACGAGAAGCTGCTCCCACTTCCTACTCATTTACTGAGAAAGAGAGAAATGAAGACAGAAAGAAATGTCTCCAGTCTTTATAATGAAATCTGTTGTTAACACACAAACAAAGAAACAACAAAATCAGCATTAAACTCAACAAGAATCTGACCTTGGGTCTGGTTATAAAGTAAATAATAAACTCTACAAAAGAAAATATACCATTTATCACAAGAATTTAGGAGAAACAGTGACATAAACGTGAGGTTCCTGTTTCTCACGTTGACCAACTAGTTCCCTTACATTCCCTCCACCCCCTAGGTGCTAGTGCCCCTAGGGACACTTTGGAGTACTGCATGGGGTACTTGAAATATATTTTTTAAATGTAAGATAATTATTAGTTCAATAAAAATATAGATGTAAGTTCAATGACCACATTTCATATTAAATATTCCTTCTTTCAATGTTATCGTTTCCCAAGTCACGTTCATGACGACGTTTGTTCACTGTGATGAAACCAGTTTCAGTTCTGAACAACGAAATCAACAAACATGGATTCGTGGTTGAAACTTAGAAGCAACGCAGCTGAAAACCAGGAGAAGGAAGTGAACAAGAAAGTGAAACCAGAGCCAACACAACGTCACCAGTATCATGAAGAATATGTTTTAATGGGATTTTCTTCAACGAGCTGCAATCCGCCCAAAGCATTGTGCATTTTCTGTGAGGAAAAGTTATCAAACAGTTGCATGAAGCCAGCGCAGCTGCAGCAACATCTCAGCACAACACATCAGTGTCATGTGGGTTAGACACCAGAGTTTCTCAAGAAGAAACAGTTTGACTTCATAGTTTCACAAGAAATGGTGTGAAAAGTCTCCACCACATCAGCCACAGCACTGGAGGCTTCTCATGCTGAAGCCAAAAGGCCTTTCACCACAGCTGAGGAGCTGCTGCTTCCAGCTGCTGCTGCACTGACCGAGACCAAGCTGGACACAAACACAGCAGATCAGCTCTAAACTGGGCCTTTGTCAAATGACACCGTTGCTGCAGAATAGAAACGATGGAACAGACATTGTTGATGAAGTTGTGTAAAAACTTGCTGAAGCATTTTCACTGCAGCTGGATGAATGGACAGACGTCAGTGGAAAGACACAGCTTATTGCTTTGGTGAGAAACATTGATACTGATGCTCTGTGGAGGAATCACCGGGACGAGACTCTCCATATCTCTATTGTTTGAACTGGACGGTGGCGTAGAGGCTGCTGGGATCAGCTGAGGGTCCAGTAGAAGAGGAGGGAGCTTTCACAGAGCTGTAGGTCACTGCATCATCACCACCCTGGATCTGTAGGATATACAATCAATCAATCAATCAATCAATCAATCAATCAATCAATCAATCAATCATCATCTGTATAGCACCATTCATCAGGTTAGTGTAGTTCAATGTGCTTCACAGAACACAACAAATACAAATGTGGATAAGGAAGTATGATAAAAATGGGTAAATTAAAAGACAGAACAGGATGTGTTAGACCACAGGTCAGGTATGTAGCACGGTTACCATAGTGACAGAGAGACAACTCAATGCAAATAATTATTAAAAAGTAAAATAACCTAGTGCAGTGATAACAAAACCATCTCAGCATAATAACATTTATCGAGTGACGGACGTCAAATGATGTTTTTATGTTCCCACTGATGAAAACATTAGTTTTTCACTATGACAGTTCTTGTTGAACAGAGGAGTTTACCTGGGCCGCGCTGTGAGGGGCGTGGCTGATGGAGGCGTAGAACACATCCTCTGCAGGGTCAACCTACACCATGAAGACACCACATTCACTCTTCACTTATATGGATTCATACTGACTTTACCTTTTCTCTTCTATATCTTTTACATCAACTGTTTATAACTTCAGATGACATCATGATGACATGGCATTACCACAATATAAATAAAAACTTAGCATTGTCTGGTTTATATGAACATAAGACAGGTTTAGCTCCTCTGATGCTTTATTTGTTTGTTTAGCTGTAGAATATGAAAACCATTGTCCAGAAACGCTGTTTCTGAGAAGTTGTAACAGTTATTTTCATCTTTGTAACTGACCGTGTGTTTATCCGTCTGTGTTTTGTTCCCTGAGACGACAGGAACAGAAGAGTTGGCCTCACAGAGAGAAGAGTCAGGTTTATCAAAACCTCTCATTTCCACCGCTGAGAAGATTCTGTTTTCATCTGCGTTCATCTGTGTGTCTATAGTTCACAGGATCACACACAAACAAAGATGAGTTGTGGTTACAGGAGGTTTTATTTTCACTTTCTTTAACATTGTGAGAAATTTCATTGATTTCATGGACCTTGATTAAAACAATCTGGAATAGAAAGAGGACTGATAATTATGACTGTGTGAAATTTGGTGCAGATCCAAATGTTCTCACCTTTGTTTCTTCTCCATCTGATGAGAATCACAACCAATATCACGAGTGATGCAAAACCAAAAACCGGAGCGAAGTACCACCACCAAGCTGTGTTCTTTCCTTCTTAAGAAAAAGAAATGTATTAACAAATGGAATTTATTGGATCAGGAGCAGTTCATCGTGTTCTGTGTTTTCTCACCTGATGACGGAGGGATGAAGGAAAACTTTTCCTCTTTGAAATAATCATTCACTTTACATGTTAATGAGCTATAGTTCTTCATCTCGTGATCTAAATGGGATTTTGAGAAGCTCACATTGGCCGAGCAGGAAGACTGTGATGTCTTCAGGTCTTTGTTGTTTTCAGTCACATCCATATTCATAAACAGCCACTTCACTTCCTTGCAGATTCCAGATGTCCACACAGAGCAGCTCAACGTTACCTCATCAGTTCTCTTCTGCTCAGTCACTGGTGATGATGGAGAAAGATAACATGAGTGAAACTATGTCCATCAGAATGATCAGAATTATCATAATGTTTTTATGAAGAAACTGTTTTACTCACCGTTGACAACAGAGAAATAAACCCTATGATCTTCATATGTTTCTCCTGTCAGGTCAAACTGTCTGCAGGTGTATCGACCAGCATCTTCAGCTGTGACCTCCCTAATAACCAGAGAACAGTTTGCAGCAAGACGTAGTCTGTCTGCTTTAGATTTGGAAATCACAGATGTGGGGAGCTGCCTGTTTACAAACAGTTTTACTGCTCCAGTCCTCTGTGAATCAGTGAAGAACCAGGTAGAAGCTCCACAGCTCACATGATCATCTCTCACATTGTCACAAGGCAAAGTGACTTCAGCTCCAGCTCTGATGATGATGAAGGAAGATTGGGCAGCGAGCACTGTGGAGGAAATGAGAGAGAGACAGCAACAATTAAACTAAACTAAGAACAAGACTCATATTTTCATACACTTCTGAATGTGAGGATTCTTTTAGACATAACTTTGTAAATTAAGCCAAAATGGAGCTTGACTGACAAGATAAACCTGAAAAACATCAACTACAGTTTTCTCCCTGCATTTGAACGCCTCAGCCAACCAGTCCAGTTCCAGTCTACGTACTTTTGTCTCCAGACTCATGAGGTCACTCTGACACTTGATCACTGAAATCTAATCTGTTAAGTTTTCATTCGAGGAGACAACTGGTCAGAATCTGAAGAAATTCAGACTTGAGATGTGCGAGAGGCCAAAAACCTGAAACCTTGAACTTTAACCACCAAATGTAACCAGTTAAACCGTGAGTTAAAGGGCAGATAAAAATATGAGGAATGATCCAGTACACAAACATACAAAAGTACAATATCAGAGTACTCATAAGTATCAGTCCCCTGAATGAGCCAGACTTGTGCCACAACACATCAGTGAAACTCTTTTAAAAGCAAACACAAACAATCTGGTGTTATTCTTATTATTCACACTGATAAAGTTGTGTAAGTGTATTTATTCTCACCTGTAAACGGAATCAGCAGCAGTAGCAGATGTAAAGACATTTTAATCCGTTTGATTTCATCCATTCTTCTTCTTTCTCTCCTCTGCTTCTCGGTTCTTAGTAAAAAGTGCAATGTGGCGTTTACTTCCTGTTGATCACTTCCCCTCAGTGACACGTCTCCTCTGTCATGTGCTAGTTGCATGTAGAGAAAATATCCATCAGCACCGACTTTCCCCCGTCGACCAGAGACTGTGTGAATATGTTACGCTGAACTAATGAGCAGCAGGAGACTTTTAGATTCAGACACTTGTCATCATTCACATGAGTGATGCAAACATCAGGAGATTCAGTCCAAATAAAGGACGACACACGTCACCTCTGGAGCAGCTTCACATCTGGACTTTTATATTTTACAGGTGGTCGAGTTTGAATTTCTTTCACATGTTTATTGGTTTAATCCTGTGTTAAAAAAACAATAACAAATTGCAAACTTATCTTGAAGTTACTGAATGAATGTAACTTATTCAGGTTCATATTCAAACACATGGAGCCAAGGGCTATTTAACCATTTGTTCAGGTCACATGTGCATGGAGGATTTTTCTGTAATAAGATTTAATAACATTATTGACTTGGGCTTCAAAATGTTCACGTGAATCAAATGTGATTCTGTGGTTTCCAGCTGTGGATTGAACTCAGTTTGCCTGTGGACCAATAAAGTAAATGAAGAAGTAACCGTCCGTCATGTCTCAGAGTCGTTGTCACATATGGTCACATCTTTAACTTCACTGTGTCTGAAGAGATATGAACACATCATTCAGTGTGACGAGCATCACGGTTTCTTCAGTAGAAACGTGAAGCTGCTCCCACTTCCTACTCATTTATTGAGAAAGAGAGAAATGAAGAAAGAAAGAAATGTCTCCAGTCTTTATAATGAAATCTGTTGTTAACACACAAACAAAGAAACAACTAAATCAGCCTTCAACTCAACAAGAATCTGATCTTGGGTCTGGTTATAAAGTAAATAATAAACTCTACATAAGAAAATACACCATTTATCACATGAATTTAGGAGAAACAGTGACATGAACGTGAGGTTCCTGTTTCTCACGTTGACCAACTACTTCCCTTACACCCACCCCCTTCTAGACAGAAAGGCTTGTAAATGAACTATTGAACTTTATCATGGAAATGAAATGTTAGAAGAAAACAGATACAGCAGAGATTCAAGTAAATGTTGGTTCATGTCTGGATAAATAACTGCATGGGGTACTTGAAATGTATTTTTTAAATGTAAGATAATTATTAATTGAATAAAAATGCAAATGTAAGTTCAATGAACCACATTTCATAGTAAATATTCCTTCTTTCAATGTTATCGTTTCCCAAGTTACGTTCATGACGACGTTTGTTCACTGTGATGAAACCAGTTTCAGTTCTGAACAACGAAATCAACAAACATGGATTCGTGGTTGAAACGTAGAAGCAACGCAGCTGAAAACCAGGAGAAGGAAGTGAACAAGAAAGTGAAAACTGTTGTGATATAATTAAACATGATACCTTAAAATGGTGTGCCTTTCGACATTCAATAAATTTGGTTATCAAAATAAAATATTTAATATTAAAAATATTAATATTAGATAATAACTTTAATAGATCAAAGTTATCTCGGGTACCACCCTTCAAAGGATGGGAAGAGAGCCAATTTATTGATTAAGTCTCATAAAAGTCCTAACTACGAATTTGGAACTCTAATTAACAATTAAATTAATAACTATAACCAAAATTAACATATAAATATATCCTTCAACCAGCCAAGTTGAAGGATATAGAGTTCTTGACAGTTTAGAGGTTGGCAAAATTTACTTATGCAACATTAATGAAAAAACATTTGTGAAAGAAAAACATTTATTATGAATATAATAAAGTATAAAAACTAGGGCTGTCAAAGTTAAAGAGTTAATCTATGAGATTATTGTGCCCGAGATTAAAGCGATAAAATATTTTAATGCAGTTAACGCAACTTTGTTTACTTCCGGTGTGCAGAAGAAGAAAGCTGCCAGCCTCGCCCTCACCGGTGACCACTGAACCAGGCAGGCAACTCCACTCTTTCCGTCCTCTCGTGCATTTTTTTTATCTTCCTCGAACTGTGTGTATGTGTGTTTGTGCGTATGTTCGTGTGTGTAGTCCTACTCTGCGCTGCGCGGCGCTAGCTCGCTAGCCCCCGGAGCTAGCTCGCTAGCCCCCGGGGTTAGCTCCGGGCGCTTGCTAGCCGGGCTGCTAACTGGAGCTATGGGCAGTGGGCTATGAGCAGTGGGAGCTCCTCCCACTGCGGGCCTGAGCTGGGAAGCTGGGGTGCTGGGGCTCTAGCAGCCAGGCTTCGGCCCACCTGACTCTGGTTCAAAACAATATGGTTGCAAGATTGTATCTTCGTCTCCAGCACTCAAAACAGGTCAATCTGAGGGGAGCTGTTTTAGACAGGGTAAAAAGGTGCTGTTTTAAATGATCCTTGTGGTATTTTGACCAAAATATGTTAAAAACATTTCATTAAGACCCCAATGAACCATATCAACTGTGGTAAAATGGGCATACGATGGGACCTTTAAAGTCGCAGAGATCTTCTTGTTTTCCATGTTTGTTTGCACTTTAAGTTTTTGCTCTTTAACATGACAGATTTGAATGTCAGTTCAGTTTACCAAGGCCACTTGTTATGCTGTTGTGTGTGTTGTTCAATGTTAAAGACGACAGTACCAATGGTGTCTCAAATACACCTTTTTTTCTACCTTTTACTAATCTGGATGTTTCACTGAAGAAAGACGCAGTTTTATTGTTTCCAAGGACATTGGGAATATTTTCAGCTGGTTTTTTTAATTTTTTTTTACACAATTTATCATACCTGATATTTAACGACCTGGCTGCCACTTTATAGGTAGGTGTTATAGGCCTGAGCCTCTTTGAAAACACAACATTGTGTAAAATACAGGCTGTCTGAAGTGATTACTCGTTCATTTATAAGATTTAGTCTTTAGAAGAAAGACAAACTTTTAATCGCGATTAATGAATTTCAATCTATTGACAGCCCTAATAAAAACACAAATTACTAACAGTGTACTTACTAAATAAAGATATATATGTGAGTATGCGTGTGTGTGTCTGTGTGAGTCAGCGTGCTTCCAAAATGGCGGTTGGCCACCCGAAGATAACGGACATTTTGAATGTTTACGACATGTGGCGGGTCAGGGAGATGGGTGCTGAGATATGTGTGTGTCTGTGTGTTGGTGCCAAAATAGAGAGAGTTACTCAGGGTTCCCACGGTACCTGGAAAACATGGAAAACATGGAATTTATTTTTTCATTTTCCAGCTTTGGAAAAGTCATGGAAACTGAGCAAAAGTGAACACTTACATGGAAATTGAAACAGTTGTCCTGGAAAATGTTATTGGATGATGTGTAAAATAGTAATAAAATGAAACTATTGAGCACAGAATTAAGATGAGTTTATAAAAACCCTTTACATGTGAACAGCTTTTACTGTAGATAGAAATGGATGATCCCATGTTGTAGAGCATGCTCTTGGCATCCTATCTGGTATATTGGATGTTGGAATTTGATGCAGGCAATAGTGATATGTCGTTCGTGAACGATTCGTTCATTTTGAACAAATCCTTACAAGGACTCGGGAGTAACGAGTCCTCTCAAAGAGAGATTCGTTCATTTTCTCGTGGCCGCGCATCGGGACTGTTGCATAGGCTCAGTCAAGAAAACAGAAATGATTCGTTCATTTCCTGACTGGGTTTTTGGGTACGAGTCTTTGTATAATTTTTCACGTGACCTGCATTCATAGGCTCAGTACTGGTAGCTAGAGGAAACAAATGATTTGTTCATTTTGACTGGGTCTTCTGATACGGATCTTTGAATAGTTTTTCATGTGACCTGCATAGGCTCAGAAGAGTAAACAGAAAGAATTTGTTTACCTCGTTCACTTTCGCGTGACTAGGTTTAGTAAGTCGAGAACGATATTCGTTCACCAGTAATAATTACAGTTTTCGTTATTTTCACTTTTTCGTACTTTACTTACAGTTCAGTGCAGCGTAATTGTTTGCCGTGATAATTAAATGCTAGTGTGATAATAAATGACCATTTCAAATCACCAAAACTGTCATGACACATTTTAATGTAGGAATTTCCCCCCCCCCCCCCCATTGAAATGAACGAATGACACGAAAAAAGATTCGTTCATTTTACTGAACGAGATTCAAAGTACCGAGTCGGTAAAATGATCCGAACTTCCCATCACTTATCACACATTTGAGATTATGAGAGTCTTACGTAGAAGGGGGTAGTATGCCTACTCTTACTCTGTAAAAGCTTTTGTAAATCAAACTAATGACCTTAAAAGGGAAAACATAAGGCTGGTTCCCCTGTGGTTCCTCAGTACAGCAACCTCACTAGTAAGCTTAGTTTAACAGTGTAGATGTATAGAATCAGTCTGGTCATGATCAATGATTTTTCAAAAATGTCTCACCCCAAATGTTCCTATTTAGTAGTATCATTTTTTTAAAGAAAAAAAACAAAAAATCACAAAATAGCTAAAAGATTGCACTGCATGTGCTTGCTAACCATCATTAATTAATCCAAATTCAAAACAAACTCCCCTTAATGTGGTGAATAACACGGTTTTAGGAAAAGTCAATGAGTGAAATACATATGGGGATCAAACATAGTTCTAGTATTTTAAAAGCAAGGTAAAAATTACCTCAACAATTCTAGTGTAAGCTGCTAGCTAGCAAGTTGCAGCTAGCTAGTTAGCAAGATTGCACTGCTTGCTAACTAACGTTGATAAACCCAGGTTTTCCACACAGTTAAAACACAGATAATTACATTTGAGGATAAACTTGCATAAGAAGTTTCACTGTAGATGTCAAGGCTTTCGTGTTGGCTGGGAAATGCATGTATTTGACCCTTCTATTGAGATCGCGAGTAACGTTTCTCGGTTAGTATTCCCGAAGTTCACCAATCCGAAACTATACTTTGAAAGTCCATATCACCAGGTTGCCTGCAAGTGATGGGAAGTTCGGATAATTTCACCGACTCAGTTCTTTGAATCTCGTTCAGTAAAATGAACAAATCTTTTTTCGAGTCATTCGTTCATTTCAACGGCGGGGGGAATTCCTGCATGAAATTCCTGCATTAAAATAATGTATCATAACAGTTTGGATATATGAAATTATCATTTATTATCACACTGGCATTTAATTATCACGGCAAACAGTTACACTGCACTAAACTGTAAGTGTAAAGTGAAAATAACAAAACCAGTCAGTATGACTTGGGAACGAATATCATTCACGTCTTTCTAAAACAGCGGTCGCGCGAAAGGGAATGAGGTAACTGTTTCCTCTACTAAACCAATGCAGGTCACGTGAAAAATTATCCAAAGTCTCGTACAAAGACCCAGTTGGAAAATGAACGAATCATTTTGTTTCCTCTAGCTAACAGTAGTGAGCCTATGCAGGTCACGTGAAAAATTATCCAAAGACTCGTACCCGAAAACCCAGTCGGGAAATGAACTAATTATTTCTGTTTTCTTGACTGAGCCTATGCAACAGTCCCGATGTGCGGCCACGAGAAAAGGGGGGCGGAAAGCTTCAGGGGCCTATAGATAATCAATTAATATGGTACCTGGAAAATCAGGAGGTAGCATGGAATTTTTTTTCAAGGCAAGCGTGGGAACCCTGTTACTAGATGCATGCAAGGAAAGACAGATGAGCATAACTATCATTAACTTTCAAATAACTTGTAACCACAATATCACAGCAACACAAATCAAACTTATAAACATTACAAGGAATCGCATAAACAGTCTTTGCTTAGCCTAGTATGATTATTAACCCAGTTGTGTTACCAGTCCGTGGAAAGGAAAAAAGAAGGTGCTGTCCAAAGTTCTGTGATGTTGTCTTGCTGGTTGTGTGGCTCCTGCCTTTGTGGTTCTGTTGTGCATTCAGCTCCGTTGCAGTTCTTCGGCAGGCCCTCGCGTCGCTGCTTGAAGGTTGGTAGAGCTTGGATTTGGAGGAGGTTTCCCTCGCTCAGTGAGTGGAGAGCTGCAGCTCTTGGGCAGACAGAGAGGTGGGCTCCTCTCGGTTGAAGAGATGAGTTGAAAAGAGCGGTGTGCTCCTCACGAAGAGGTGAATGGAAAGAGAAGATGTGAGCAGGAGAAGTCGGGATTCTCCTCTCGATGTTGCATGGAAAGAGAATGAAGAGGGGGAGACCCGGCCTCATATCGGCCCGGTGACCTCACAGGTCATGGGGGCCACAGTGACCAATAGGAGTTGAAACTTGTGTCCCTGGTCGGTTTTCACACCTCTGTGTGAAGTTGAGGCATCCTGGGAGACTGAGTTCTGGAGCCTCTGGCTTTCTCCAGAACAAAGGGACATGCGGCTTTAGGCTTTTGACTACACATGTAGGCCCGAACTGTGGTTCACAAATACCATGTCCCAACAAAACAGAGCCAACACAATATCACCAGTATCATGAAGAATATGTTTTAATGGGATTTACTTCAACGAGCTGCAATCGGCCCAAAGCATTGTGCATTTTCTGTGAGGAAAAGTTATCAAACAGTTGCATGAAGCCAGCGCAGCTGCAGCAACATCTCAGCACAACACATCAGTGTCATGTCGGTTAGACACCAGAGTTTCTCAAGAAGAAACAGTCTGACTTCATAGTTTCACAAGAAACGATGTGAAAAGTCTCCACCACATCAGCCACAGCACTGGAGGCTTCTCATGGTGAAGCCAAAAGGCCTTTCACCACAGCTGAGGAGCTGCTGCTTCCAGCTGCTGCTGCACTGACCGAGACCAAGCTGGACACAAACACAGCAGATCAGCTCTAAACTGGGCCTTTGTCAAATGACACCGTTGCTGCAGAATAGAAACGATGAAACAGACATTGTTGATGAAGTTGTGTAAAAACTTGCTGAAGCATTTTCAATGCAGCTGGATGAATGGACAGACGTCAGTGGAAAGACACAGCTTATTGCTTTGGTGAGAAACATTGATACTGATGCTCTGTGGAGGAATCACCGGGACGAGACTCTCCATATCTCTATTGGTTGAACGTGACGTTGTCATAGAGGCTGCTGGGATCAGCTGAGGGTCCAGTAGAAGAGGAGGGAGCTTTCACAGTGCTGTAGGTCACTGCATCATCACCACCCTGGATCTGTAGGATATACAATCAATCAATCAATCAATCAATCAATCAATCAATCAATCAATCAATCACTCAATCAATCAGTCAGTCAATCATCTGTATAGCATCTTTCATCAGGTTAGTGTAGTTCAATGTGCTTCACAGAACACAACAAACACAAATGTGGATAAGGAAGTATGATAAAAATGGGTTTCAAAAAAGTCAGAATAGGATCTATTACACGCGGGCATTTCATTGCCAGCGACTGCTTAATTTTATTGTTTTGCATTTGATAATTAACTCTTGAATGTTGAATCTTGATGTAGCACGGTTACCATAGTGACAGAGAGACAACACAACGCAAATAGTTAATAAAAGTGAAATAACCTGATGCAGTGTTAACAAAACCATCACAGCTTAACAACATGAATCAAATGACAGACATCAAATTATGTTTTTATGTTTCCACTTATGAAAACATTAGTTTTTCACTATTACAGTTCTTGTTGAACAGAGGAGTTTACCTTGGCCGAGCTGTGAGGGGCGTGGCTGATGGAGGCGTAGAACACATCCTCTGCAGGGTCGACCTACACCATGAAGACACCACATTCACTCTTCACTTATATGGATTCATACTGTCTTTACCTTTTCCTGTTCTATAACTTTTACATCAACTGTTTATAACTTCTGATGACATCATGAGGATATGGTATTAACACAAGATAAATAAAAACCTAGCATTGTCTGGTTTATATGAACATAAGACAGGTTTAGCTCCTCTGATACTTATTTTGTTTGTTTAGATGTAGAAAATGAAAACCATCGTCCAGAAACGCTGCTTCTGAGAAGTTGTAACAGTTATTTTCATCTTTGTAACTGACCGTGTGTTTATCTGTCTGTGTTTTGTTCCCTGAGACGACAGGAACAGAAGAGTCGGCCTCACAGAGAGAAGAGTCAGGTTTATCAAAACCTCTCGTTTCCTCCGCTGAGAAGGTTCTGATTTCATCTGCGTTCATCTGTGTGTCTATAGTTGGAAAGATCACACACAAAGATGAGTTTTGGTTTCAGGTTTTATTTACCTTGAAAAAAAAAATATCTGGAATATTTAGAGGTCAGATATTCATGAGTTTGTGAAATTTGGTGCAGATCCAAATACAAATCCAGATTTAGGGAATTCAAAAGTGGTTTCATAAGACTATCAGGCCCTGGCGGAGGTATAAACTCTATAAGTGACATTTTAGTTTCATCTGTGAATGTTCTCACCTTTGTTTCTTCTCCATCTGATGAGAATCACAACCAATGTTACGATTGATGCAAAACCCACAACAGGAGCGAAGTACCACCACCAAACTGTCAGAGCTTTAGTTTCCTGTTCAGTCCAACTTCCTGTATTTACACATGTTGTTAACATTAAATCCATCAACAGGCAGCAGCACAGAGATGAATGAGAGGTGCAGTGAATATTCAGTACCTGTTTTCATCTCATTGTTTCCTGGAGCTGGTTCGTTCTTTCCTTCTTAAGAAAAATAAATTTATTAACAAATGGAATTTATTGGATCAGGAGCAGTTCATCGTGTTCTGTGTTTTCTCACCTGATGACGGAGGGAAGAAGGAAAACTTTTCCTCTTTGTCACGATGCTCCACTTTACATGTTAATGAGCTATAGTTCTTCATCTCGTGAACATAATGGGATGTTGAGAAGCTCACAGTGGCCGAGCGGAAAGACTGTGATGTCTTCAGGTCCTTGTTGTTTTCATCCACATCCATATTCATAAACAGCCACTTCACTGTGAGGACACAAGTTCTACATGTCGACACAGAGCAGCTCAACGTCACCTCATCAGTTCTCTTCTGCTCAGTCACTGGTGATGATGGAGATATTGTGAGAGAAAGATAACATGAGTGAAACTATTTCCATCAGAATGATCAGAATGTTTTCACGAAGAGACTCTTTTACTCACAGTTTACAACAGAGAAATAAACCACATGATCTTCATATTGTTGTGTTGTCAGGTCAAACTGTCTGCAGGTGTATTGACCAGCATCTTCAGCTGTGACCTCCCTAATAACCAGAGAACAGTTTGCACCAAGACGTAGTCTGTCTGCTTTAGATTTGGAAATCTCAGATGTGTCGAGCTCCTCGTTTACAAACAGGTTTACTCCTCCAGTCCCCTCTGAATCAAAGAAGCGCCAGGTAGAAGCTCCACAGTTCACATGATCATCTCTCACATTGTCACAAGGGAAAGTGACTTCAGCTCCAGCTCTGATGATGATGAAGGAAAATTGGGCAGCGAGCTCTGTGGAGGAAATGAGAGAGAGACAGCAACAATTAAACTAAATCAAGAAATACTCATATTTTCATACACTTCTGAATGTGAGGATTCTTTTAGACATAACTTTGTAAATTAAGACAAAATGGAGCATGACTGACAAGATAAACCTGAAAAACATCAACTACAGTTTTCTCCCTGCATTTGAATGCCTCAGCCAACCAGTCCAGTTCCAGTCTACGTACATTTGTCTCCAGACTCATGAGGTCACTCTGACACTTGATCACTGAAATCTAATCTGTTAAGTTTTCATTCCAGGAGACAACTGGTCAGAATCTGAAGAAATTCAGACTTGAGATGTGCGAGAGGCCAAAAACCTAAAACCTTGACCTTTAACCACCAAATCTAACCAGTTAAACCATGAGTTAATGGGCAGATCAAAATATGAGGAATGATCCAGTACACAAATATACAAAACTACAATATCAGAGTCCTCATAAGTATCAGTCCCCTGAATGAGCCAGACTTGTGCCACAACACATCAGTGAAACTCTTTTAAAAGCAAACACAAACAATCTGGTGTTATTCTTATTATTCACACTGATAAAGTTGTGTAAGTATATTTATTCTCACCTGTAAACGGAATCAGCAGCAGTAGCAGATGTAAAGACATTTTAAACCGTTTGATTTCATCCATTCTTCTTCTTTCTCTTCTCTGCTTCTCGGTTCTTAGTAAAAAGTGCAATGTGGCGTTTACTTCCTGTTGATCACTTCCCCTCAGTGACACGTCTCCTCTGTCGTCATGTGCTAGTTGCATGTAGAGAAAATATCCATCAGCACCGACTTTCCCCCGTCGACCAGAGACTGTGTGAATATGTTACGATGAACTAATGTGCAGCAGGAGACTTTTAGATTCAGACACTTGTCATCATTCACATGAGTGATGCAAACATCAGGAGATTCAGTCCAAATAAAGGACGACACACGTCACCTGTGGAGCAGCTTCACATCTGGACTTTTATATTTTACAGGTGGTCGAGATGGAATTTCTGTCACATGTTTATTGGTTTTTACCTGTGTTAAAAAAACAATAACAAATTGCAGACTTATCTTAAAGTTACTGAATGAATGTAACTTATTCAAGTTCATATTCAAACACATGGAGTCAAGATCAATTTAACCATTTGTTCAGGTCACATGTGCACGGAGGATTTTTCTGTAATAAGATTTATTAACATTATTGACTTGGGCTTCAAAATGTTCACGTGAATCAAACGTGATTCTGTGGTTTCCAGCTGTGGATTGAACTTAGTTTGCCTGTGGACCAATAAAGTAAATGAAGAAGTAACCGTCCGTCATGTCTCAGAGTCGTTGTCACATATGGTCACATCTTTAACTTCACTGTGTCTGAAGAGATATGAACACATCATTCAGTGTGACGAGCATCACGGTTTCTTCAGTAGAAACAAGAAGCTGCTCCCGCTTCCTTCTCATTTACTGAGAAAGAGAGAAATGAAGAAAGAAAGAAATGTCTCCAATCTTTATAATGAAATCTGTTGTTAACACACAAACAAAGAAACAACAAAATCAGCATTAAACTCAACAAGAATCTGACCTTAGGTCTGTTTATAAAGTAAATAATAAACAATACAAAAGAAAATAAACCATTTATCGAATGAATTCAGGAGAAACAGTGACATGAACGTGAGGTTCCTGTTTCTCACGTTGACCAACTAGCTCCCCCCCCCCCGCACAGAAAGGCTTGTAAATGAACTGTTGAACTTTATCATGGAAATTAAATGTTAAAAGACAACAGATTGAGCAGAGATTGAGGTAAATGTTGGTTCATGTCTGGATAAATAACTGCAGATCAAATCGTCGGTGTCCTTTATTCTTGGTCTTCTGGGATGAGTGAAGACACAAAGCAGGTAAATGTCTCTCAGGTGCTGTGGTCTCTGTTTGGTTTGGGCTTGTTGACGCTGGCGTGGACGTCACTGGAGGCTCCAGCAGAAGAAGAGAACTTCACACTGCTGGAGGTCAGTGATTCTCAAATGGGGGTGCTAGTACCCCTAGGGATACTTTATAGTACTTCATGGGGTACTTGTAATTCATTTTTTAAATGTAAGATAATTATTAGTTCAATAAAAATGTAAATGTAAATCACATTTCATAGTAAATATTCCTATTTCCGATGTTATTGTTTCTCAAGTGTTGGGACTGAGGTCCCAGTGATCTGACTTATAACAAAGAGTCGTAAAACTTGGGGAATCGCCTCAGGAGACCCCTTACATTTAAAAATCCAGCATGGAGCCCTTATCTCCATGTTGCAGCAGGTCACTTCCTGGGTCCCCCACTGTAAGCCCGCCCCTGGGGGCCAAATCCTGACAACTCAATTGGCTGGAGGGCCACACTGACCCCTGACCCCTCCTCCCAGGGGGGAGTCACCTGGAACATGACTTAAAAAGGCTGAGCTCCCAGAAACCTTTCTCTTTTTTACTCTGATGCTGATGTGACAACGAGACCCCCCCTCCGGGGTCTCACTAGTTAACCCAGCAACTTAAGGAGGCAACTAACTCTTTGTCCTCTTTTTCTACTCCAACGCTGAAGTTACCACTAGGCCTCCCGAGGCTTTACCAGACGACTCAGTAAACTAATGGAGGCGATAAGACATTAATTTGAATTCATTTCATTTTATTCTTTCATCTTAGTCGACGTTTTATTTTGGAAAGGACTTTTCCTGTTTTAACTTGAAGGACCGAAACAGGAAATTACTCGCGGAACGATCTCACACTGTTTCATTTTCCACACGGACTTTACTTTTATTCTTTCTCCACACGATCTACAACGGCTACAAGCAGCCGCACGTTCCTGTGAGGCAGCACGATCTCCGCTGCTACCGAAGAAGACGAAGCCTCATCCCGTCACGGAGCACGACGGATCCGCTCCGGCCCAGCTGCGGTGCTCATGGGAGCCCGCCTGAGAGACTTCAAGCTATTCACTGAACCTCCGGGAGATTCGCGCCAACACGCACGCAACCCACGAAATCACGGTCACAGTAAGAGGCTTATGTTGTCTGGGCAGATGTTAGTTTTAATACGTAACGTATTGTTTTGATACTTGAATGTATTTTGTTCGTGGAACCTCCGTGTTTCTCCATTGTTTTAGCCGGCCACTACTCCGAGCCGCTACTTCCGGTTTCCGGTTTGACGTCAATGTTTTGTGTTACAGTAAATAGGGCCGCGAGAAGCGCCTCCGCCCGCACTGTTAACGTCTGTGTGAGTCTGCAGTGATTTCACCGACCAGAACCTCGGCCCACAACGTTCGCTTGAGGGCTGAGGGGTGAATCACTGTTAACTCATCTCAGGCGTATTTTTAAGAGCTTCTTTGAACTCTCCTTACATGTTTTCTCTCTCTCTCTCTCTCTCTCTCTCTCTCTCTCCTTCTAAACCGACCTATACACACTTCCGATCTGTATTTATAATATAATTTACAGTTCATGTCACATAGTTAAATCTATGCTTAGAGAGGCTGAACACATCTGGAAACCATTCGGCCCCCAAAGCCAAGCAGAGATAAGAATTCTCTTTGTCTAAAATTTCCTTTGTGTAATTCATGTGACGACCACCAGTGTGCGCTCCGGCCACATGGTGTCATTAACATATTCTCCATCTTGAATAACGCAAGTTAACCCACCATTTTGAGTCTATTATTGCCACGCCTCCGCTCTCTCTCTCCTCCCATCCTGGCTCTAAATTCATAACGGCTCCGCCATCTTGTTTTGTAGTCAATCCGCCATTTTGAGAGTTTTTAGGCCTTGATTCCACGAATCATGATCGGCCGCCATCTTAGATGTGACTGCGTCATCGCCACGCCCCCTTTCTTTTCTCTCGCTCTCTCGCTCTCTCTCTCACACACACACACACACGCCCACACACACACACACACACACACACAGACACTTTGATAGACACAGACAGATACACACACACAGAGACACATAGATGAACCAGAGGTTACATGTGTGTTCTAAATTGTGATAAGCTGCTGTTGTTATCTTTGAAATATGGGAGTTTGTTAAAATGATAAATCATTAAATAACACTAACTTTATTTCACATACACACACATAGACACACATACACAGAGAGACACTTTGACACAGACACACACACACAGAGACAGACATACATAGGTAGACCGCAGGTTTTACATGTATTTTCTGAATTGTGATAAGTGCTGCTGCTGTGTTTATCTTTGAAATATTGGAGCTTGTTAAAATGATAAATCATTGAATAACATTATAACTTTATTTCCCCTTTTTAATAAATACTTTTGTAATTAAAGTATCTGTAGTCTGTGATTATTTGTGCATAAGTGTGTGATTGCAGCTGGATTATGATTGCCTGTGCTCGAACTTAGAAGCCTTCACTGTTTATTAAGTAATCGTTAATATTAAAATATTGACATTAATTTGACATTTATCATTATGAGACTGATAATTATAGCTTGATATGTTGGTCCCTGGAAACCAGGGTGGTGCCCCCCTTTCTCAATTATTAATATAGATAGTATTGTTCTTAAATTGATAATTTTATTGTTTTTGACTAATTATTTTCATTATTCTTGGTTGATAACCTTATCATTGTTAATTGATAGCTTGTACTTTCTAATTGATAATTCCTATTTTCTCATTAGTGGTTTTATTGTTATTTGATTACTGATCATCTTCAATTAATAATTTAATTATTTTTGATAGATAATTTTATTATTTTAATAATCATATTTCATGATTATTAATAATTAGCCAACGTCAAGTCTACTCCTATTGCACAACACAAGTTACGTTCATGACGACGTTTGTTCACTGTGATGAAACCAGTTTCAGTTCTGAACAACGAGATCAACAAACATGGATTCGTGGTTGAAACGTAGAAGCAACGCAGCTGAAAACCAGGAGAAGGAATTGAACAAGAAAGTGAAAACAGAGCCAACACAACGTCACCAGTATCATGAAGAATATGTTTTAATGGGATTTACTTCAACGAGCTGCAATCCGCCCAAAGCATTGTGCATTTTCTGTGAGGAAAAGTTCTCAAACAGTTGCATGAAGCCAGCGCAGCTGCAGCAACATCTCAGCACAACACATCAGTGTCATGTCGGTTAGACACCAGAGTTTCTCAAGAAGAAACAGTCTGACTTCATAGTTTCACAAGAAACGATGTGAAAAGTCTCCACCACATCAGCCACAGCACTGGAGGCTTCTCATGCTGAAGCCAAAAGGCCTTTCACCACAGCTGAGGAGCTGCTGCTTCCAGCTGCTGCTGCACTGACCGAGACCAAGCTGGACACAAACACAGCAGATCAGCTCTAAACTGGGCCTTTGTCAAATGACACCGTTGCTGCAGAATAGAAACGATGGAACAGACATTGTTGATGAAGTTGTGTAAAAACTTGCTGAAGCATTTTCACAGCAGCTGGATGAATGGACAGACGTCAGTGGAAAGACACAGCTTATTGCTCTGGTGAGAAACATTGATACTGATGCTCTGTGGAGGAATCACCAGGACGAGTCTCTCCATATCTCTATTGTTTGAACTTGACGGTGGAATAGAGGCTGCTGGGATCAGCTGAGGGTCCAGTAGAAGAGGAGGGAGCTTTCACAGAGCTGTAGGTCACTGCATCATCACCACCCTGGATCTGTAGGATATACAATCAATCAATCAATAATTCAATAAATCAATCAATCAATCAATCAATCAATCAGTCAGTCAATCATCTGTATAGCACCTTTCATCAGGTTAGTGTAGTTCAATGTGCTTTACAGAACACAACAAACACAAATGTGGATAAGGAAATTTGATAAAAATGGGTTTCAAAAAAGACAGAATAGGATGTATTACACGCAAGCATTTCATTGCCAGCGACTGCTTAATGTTATTGTTGTGCATTTAATAATAAACTCTTGAATCTTGAATCTTGATGTAGCACGGTTACCATAGTGACAGAGAGACAACACAACGGAAATAGTTAATAAAATTTGAAATAACCTGATGCAGTGCTAAAAAAAACATCACAGAATAACAACATGTACCGAGTGACGGACATTAATTGATGTTTTTATGTTCACACTGATGAAAACATTAGTTTTTCACTATGCCAGTTCTTGTTGACCAGAGGAGTTTACCTGGGCCGAGCTGTGAGGGGCGTGGCTGATGGAGGCGTAGAACACATCCTCTGCAGGGTCGACCTACACCATGAAGACACCACATTCACTCTTCACTTATATGGATTCATACTGACTTTACCTTTTTCTGTTCTATAACTTTTACATCAACTGTTTTTAACTTCTGATGACATCATGATGACATGGCATGATCACAAGATAAATAAAAACTTAGCATCGTCTGGTTTATATGAACATAAGACAGGTTTAGCTCCACTGATGCTATATTTTGTTGTTTAGCTGTAGAATATGAAAACCAGCGTCCAGAAACGCTGCTTCTGTGAAGTTGTAACAGTTATTTTCATCTTTGTAACTGACCTTGTGTTTGTCCGTCTGTGTTTTGTTCCCTGAGACGACAGGAACAGAAGAGTCGGCCTCACAGAGAGAAGAGTCAGGTTTATCAAAACCTCTCATTTCCACCGCTGAGAAGATTCTGATTTCATCTGCGTTCATCTGTGTGTCTATAGTTGGAAGGATCACACACAAACAAAGATGAGTTGTGGTTCCAGGAGGTTTTATTTACTTTCTTTAATATTGAGATATATTTTCATTGATTTCATAAACCTTGAATACCTTGAATCTGGAATATTAAGAGGACTGATATTTATGATGCAGATCCAAATACAAAATCCCCATTAAGGGAATTCAATTGTGGTTTCATAAGACTATCAGGCCTTGGCGGAGATATAAACTCTATAAGTGACATTGTAGTTTCATCTGTGAATGTTCTCACCTTTTTTTCGTCTCCATCTGATGAAAATCACAAACAATATCAGGATTGATGCAAAACCCACAACCAGAGCGAAGTACCACCACCGAACTGTGAACAGAATGACCAGAGCTTTAGTTTCCTGTTCAGTCCAACTTCCTGTATTTACACATGTTGTTAACATTAAATCCATCAACACGCAGCAGCACAGAGATGAATGAGAGGTGCAGTGAATATTCATACCTGTTGTCATCTCTTTGTTTCCTGGAGCTGGTTTGTTCTTTCCTTCTGAAGAAAAAGAAATGTATTAACTAATGGAATTTATTGGATCAGGAGCAGTTCATCGTGTTCTGTGTTTTCTCACCTGATGACGGAGGGATGAAGGAAAACTTTTCCTCTTTGACACCATCCTTCACTTTACATGTTAATGAGCTATAGTTCTTCATCTTGTGAACAGAATGGGATTTTGAGAAGCTCACAGTGGCCGAGCAGTAAGACTGTGATGTCTTCAGGTCTTTGTTGTTTTCAGTCACATCCATATTCATATACAGCCACTTCACTGTTAGGACACAGCTTCTACATGTCGACACAGAGCAGCTCAACGTCACCTCATCAGTTCTCTTCTGCTCAGTCACTGGTGATGATGGAGATATTGTGAGAGAAAGATAACATGAGTGAAACTATGTCCATCAGAATGATCATAATGTTTTCATGAAGAGACTCTTTTGCTCACCGTTGACAACAGAGAGATAAACCCTATGATCTTCATATGTTTGTCCTGTCAGGTCAAACTGTCTGCAGTCGTATACACCAGCATCTTCAGCTGTGACCTCCCTAATAACCAGAGAACAGTTTGCAGCAAGACGTAGTCTGTCTGCTTTAGATTTGGAAATCCCAGATGAGGGGAGCTTCCTGTTTACAAACAGGTTTACTGATGCAGTCCACTCTGAATCCCTGAAGATCCATTCAGTAGCTCCACAGTTCACAGGATCATCTCTCATCTTGTCACAAGGCAAAGTGACTTCAGCTCCAGCTCTGATGATGATGAAGGAAGATTGGTCAGCGAGCACTGTGGAGGAAATGAGAGAGAGACAGCAACAATTTAACTAAACTAAGGAAAAGACTCATATTTTCATACACTTCTGAATATGTGGATTCTTTTAGACATAACTTTGTAAATTAAGACAAAATGGAGCTTGACTGACAAGATAAACCTGAAAAACATCAACTACAGTTTTCTCCCTGCATTTGAAAGCCTCAGCCAACCAGTCCAGTTCCAGTCTACGTACATTTGTTTCCAGACTCATGAGGTCACTCTGACACTTGATCACTGAAATCTAATCTGTTAAGTTTTCATTTGAGGAGACAACTAGTCAGAATCTGAAGAAATTCAGACTTGAGATGTGCGAGAGGCCAAAACCTGAAACCTTGACCTTTAACCACCAAATCTAACCAGTTAAACCGTGAGTTAATGGGAACATTGGTGTCAAACTTGAAAGGATTCTCTCGACAACATGTTCATGATGGAAAGAGGGTTATTTGAGGTAAAAGTAAACTTGACCTTGGATGACCAAAGTCTCATCAGTTCATCTCTGTGTTAAACTGAATGTTTGTCCCACATTTGAAGGAATTCCCCTCAAAGTGTTCCTGAAGGTCGTTGGCCCAGAGGCACAAAGATGCAACTACATGTTGCAGCACACTGGTCGTCATCAGGGGACAAAGAAGAAGTAAAGCAAAGGAAGAACGAGACTGAAGAAGTGACATCATCAGCTCATTATCACAGGAGACGGAGCAGGTGACTCAAACTAGAGCAAATAACCACAATTAGACTGAGAGCAATACACAGCAGATTGAAATATGAGGAATGATCCAGTACACAAACATATACAAGTACAATATCAGAGTACTCATAAGTATCAGTCCCCTGAATGAGCCAGACTTGTGCCACAACACATCAGTGAAACTCTTTTAAAAGCAAACACAAACAATCTGGTGTTATTCTTATTATTCACACTGGTAAAGTTGTGTAAGTGTATTTATTCTCACCTGTAAATGGAATCAGCAGCAGTAGCAGATGTAAAGACATTTTAATTCGTTTGATTTCTTCCATTCTTCTTCTTTCTCTCCTCTGCTTCTCGGTTCTCAGTAAAAAGTGCAATGAGGCGTTTACTTCCTGTTGATCACTTCCCCTCAGTGACATGTCTCCTCTGTCGTCATGTGCTAGTTGCATGTAGAGAAAATATCCATCAGCACCGACTTTCCCCCGTGGACCAGAGACTGTGTGAATATGTTACGATGAACTAATGTGCAGCAGGAGACTTTTAGATTCAGACACTTGTCATCCTTCACATGAGTGATGCAAACATCAGGAGATTCAGTCCAAATAAAGGACGACACACGTCACCTCTGGAGCAGCTTCACATCTGGACTTTTATATTTTACAGGTGGTCGAGCTTGACTTTCTGTCACATGTTTATTGGTTTAATCCTGTTTTAAAAAAACAATAACAAATTGCAAATTTATCTTGAAGTTACTGAATTAATTTAACTTATTCAGGTTCATATTCAAACACATGGAGCCAAGAGCTATTTAACCATTTGTTCAGGTCACATGTGCATGGAGGATTTTTCTGTAATAAGATTTAATAACATTATTGACTTGGGCTTCAAAATGTTCATGTGAATCAAATGTGATTCTGTGGTTTCCAGCTGTGGATTGAACTTAGTTTGCCTGTGGACCAATAAAGTAAATGAAGAAGTAACCGTCCGTCATGTCTCAGAGTCGTTGTCACATATGGTCACATCTTTAACTTCACTGTGTCTGAAGAGATATGAACACATCATTCAGTGTGACGAGCATCACGGTTTCTTCAGTAGAAACGAGAAGCTGCTCCCACTTCCTTCTCATTTACTGAGAAAGAGAGAAATGAAGAAAGAAAGAAATGTCTCCAGTCTTTATTATGAAATCTGAGGTTAACACACAAACAAAGACACAACAAAATCAGCATTAAACTCAACAAGAATCTGACCTTGGGTCTGCTTATAAAGGAAATAATAAACTCTACAAAAGAAAATATACCATTTATCACATGAATTCAGGAGAAACAGTGACATGAACGTGAGGTTCCTGTTTCTCACGTCGACCAACTAGTTCCCCTATAGCAGCCCCCCCCCCCCCTTTTACATGAACTGTTGAACTTTATCATGGAAATAAAATGTTAAAAGAAAACAGATACAGCAGAGATTCAGGTAAATGTTGGTTCATGTCTGGATAAATAACTGCAGATCAAACCGTCGGTGTCCTTTATTCTTGGTCTTCTGGGATGAGTGAAGACACAAAGCAGGTAAATGTCTCTCAGGTGCTGTGGTCTCTGTTTGGTTTGGGCTTGTTGACGCTGGCGTGGACGTCACTGGAGGCTCCAGCAGAAGAAGAGAACTTCACACTGCTGAAGGTCAGTGATTCTCCAATGGGGGTGCTAGTGCCCCTAGGGACACTTTGCAGTACTGCATGGGGTACTTGAAATGTATTTTTTAAATGTAAGATAATTATTAGTTCAATAAAAATGTAAATGTGAGTTCAATGACCACATTTCATAGTAAATATTCCAATTTTGTTCACTGTGATGAAACCAGTTTCAGTTCTGAACAACGAAATCAACAAACATGGATTTGTGGTTGAAACGTAGAAGCAACGCAGCTGAAAACCAGGAGAAGGAAGTGAACAAGAAAGTGAAAACAGAGCCAACACAACGTCACCAGTATCATGAAGAATATCTTTTAATGGGATTTACTTCTACGAGCTGCAATCCGCCCAAAGCATTGTGCATTTTCTGTGAGGAAAAGTTATCAAACAGTTGCATGAAGCCAGCGCAGCTGCAGCAACATCTCAGCACAACACATCAGTGTCATGTCGGTTAGACACCAGAGTTTCTCAAGAAGAAACAGTCTGACTTCATAGTTTCACAAGAAACGATGTGAAAAGTCTCCACCACATCAGCCACAGCACTGGAGGCTTCTCATGCTGAAGCCAAAAGGCCTTTCACCAAAGCTGAGGAGCTGCTGCTTCCAGCTGCTGCTGCACTGACCGAGACCAAGCTGGACACAAACACAGCAGATCAGCTCTAAACTGGGCCTTTGTCAAATGACACCGTTGCTGCAGAATAGAAACGATGGAACAGACATTATTGATGAAGTTGTGTAAAAACTTGCTGAAGCATTTTCACTGCAGCTGGATGAATGGACAGACGTCAGTGGAAAGACACAGCTTATTGCTTTGGTGAGAAACACTGATACTGATGCTCTGTGGAGGAATCACCGGGACGAGTCTCTCCATATCTCTATTGTTTGAACTGGACGGTGGCATAGAGGCTGCTGGGATCAGCTGAGGGTCCAGTAGAAGAGGAGGGAGCTTTCACAGTGCTGTAGGTCACTGCATCATCACCACCCTGGATCTGTAGGATATACAATCAATCAATCAATCAATCAATCAATCAATCAATCAATCATCTGTGTATCACCTTTCATCAGGTTAGTGAAGCTCAATGTGCTTCACAGAACACAACAAATACAAATGTTCATAAGGAAGTGTTTTTGAACAGAGGAGTTTACCTGGGCCGCACTGTGAGGGGCGTGGCTGATGGAGGCGTAGAACACATCCTCTGCAGGGTCGACCTACACCATGAAGACACCACATTCACTCTTTACTTACAGTGCCTTGCATAAGTATTCACCCCCTTGGACTTTTCTACATTTTGTTATGGTATAACCACAGATTTAAATGTATTTCATTGTGATAATATATAATGGAGCAACATAAAATAGTCCATCATTTGGAAGTGGGGGGAAATATTACAGGGATTTCAAAATTGTTAACAAATAAAAACCTGTAAAGTGTTGAGTGCATATGTATTCACCCCCTTTACTGTGAAACCCCTAACAAAGATCTGGTGCGACCAATTGCCTTCACAAGTCACATTTGCAAGTCACATAATTGGTACATAGGGTCCACATGTCTGTAATTTAATCTCAGTATAAATACACCTGTTCTGTTAAGGCCTCAGAGTTTGTTATAGATCATTACTGAACAAACAGCATCATGAAGACCAGGGAGCTCACCAAACAGGTCAGGGACAAATTTGTGGAGAAGTATGAAGCAGGGTTAGCGTATAAAAAAATATCCCAAGCTTTGAACATCTCACTGAGCACCATAAAATCCATCATCTTGAAATGGAAGAATATGGCACAACCACAAACCTACCAAGACCAGGCCGTCCACCCAAACAGACAGGCCGGACAAGGAGAAAATTAATCAGAGGAGCAACCAAGAGGCCCATGGTAACTCTGGAGGAGCTGCAAAGATCCACAGCTGATGTGAGAGAATCTGTCCACAGGACAACTATTAGTCGTGTACTCCGCAAATCTGGCCTTTATGGAAGATTGACAAGAAGGAAGCCGTTGTTGAAAGGGAACCATAAGAAATCCCATTTGGAGTTTGCCACAAGCCATGTTGGAGACACAGCAAACATGTGGAAGAAGGTGCTCTGCTCAGATGAGACCAATATTTAACTTTTTGGCCTCCATGCAAAACGCTATGTGTGGCGGAAACCCAACATTGCTCATCACCCTGAGCACACCATCCCAACAGTGAAACATGGTGGTGGTAGCATCATGCTGTGGGCATGCTTCTCTTCAGCAGGTACAAGGTAACTGGTCAGTGTCATGGAAATTATTAAAACCTAACTGTTCTCTGATGAAATGTTACAACAACATGTTGTTCACGTAGCTATGCTCAAAGTACAGGTGGAATTACCTAAAGAACACAGCTATAAAATCTAAGTAATGTTTGCGTCAGCCTGATACCAGTAGATGTCTGTTTGTTTGGCCATAGATGAACTTGATACTATTTGATGTTCCAAATGTCTATTCCCTCAGGAGAGGAGGATGACTGTTGCCTCTTCTCTGATAGGTTCCAACCACTGAACTTGTGATGTTCCGCGTGATATGGGAAGATGATGTTGTGACGTCAGATTGTGTATGTAAGACAGCCTTCCTCTCATCCAAATCGTCAGACCTTCAATACCTGCAGTGGTGTTGAGAGCTCTGAACCGCTTGGCCAAGTGTTGTTACGAAACTCTGTTTGTGTTCAACTCTGTTCTCTGTAAATTGTTATCTCGACCATTAATTAAATACTTGGATATTATTGAATTTATCACTCAGTCTGATGGTCTATTTCCTCACCAGGGAATTAAAACAAAATTACCACCACAGTCAGAACTGAGGGAAAGATGCATGGAGCTAAATACAGGGCAATCCTTGAATACAATCTGATGCAGTCTGCACACGACTTGAGACTGGGGCGGCGATTCATCTTCCAGCAGGACAATGAACATCAACATACAGCCAGGGCTACAATGGAATGGTTTATATCAAAGCATGTTAATGTCTTAAAATGGCCCAGTCAAAGCACAGACCTAAATCCAACTGAGAATCTATGGCAAGACTTGAAAATTGCTGTTCACAGACGGTGTCCATCCAATCTGACTGAGCTTCAGCTTTATTGCCAAGAAGAATGGACAAACATTTCCATCTCTAGATGTGTAAAGCTTGTAGAGACCTACCCCAAAAGACTTACAGCTGTAATTGCAGCGAAAGGCGGTTCTACCCTGTATTGACTCAGGGGGGTGAATACTTATGCACCCAACAGATGTCAACTTTTTTGTTCTCATTATTGTTTGTGTCACAATAAAAGGTATTTTGCACCTTCAAAGTACTATGCATATTGTTCTGATCAAATGGGAAAAAGTCAGTTTAAGTCTATTTGAAACCCAGCTTGTAAAAGAACAAAATGGGAAAAATTTCAAGGGGGGTGAACACTTATGCAATGCACTGTATATGGAGTCATACTGACTTAACCTTTTTCTGTTCTATAACCTTTGCATCAAAAAAGGTATAACTTGTGATCATGATGACATGGCAGTATCACAAGATAAATAAAAACTTAGCATTGTCTGGTTTATATGAACATAAGACAGGTTTAGCTCCTCTGATGCTTTATATTTTTGTTTAGCTGTAGAATATGAAAACCAGCGTCCAGAAACGCTGCTTCTGAGAAGTTGTAACAGTTATTTTCATCTTTGTAACTGACCGTGTGTTTATCCGTCTGTGTTTTGTTCCCTGAGACGACAGGAACAGAAGAGTCGGCCTCACAGAGAGAAGAGTCAGGTTTATCAAAACCTTTCATTTCCTCCGCTGAGAAGGTTCTGTTTTCATCTGCGTTCATCTGTGTGTCTATAGTTAACAGGATCACACACAAACAAAGATGAGCTGTGGTTACATGAGGTTTTATTTTCACTTTCTTTAACATTGAGAGATATTTTCATTGATTTCATGGACCCTGATAAAAACAATCTGGAATAGAAAGAGGACTGATATTTATGAGTGTGTGAAATTTGGTGCAGATCCAAATGTTCCCACCTTTGTGTCTTCTCCATCTGATGAGAATCACAGCAAATATTACGATTGTGGCAAAACCTACAGCCGGAGCAATGTACCACCACGAGACTGTGTTCTTTCCTTCTAAAGAAAAAGAAATGTATTAACAAATGGAATTTATCGGATCAGGAGCAGTTCATCGTGTTCTGTGTTTTCTCACCTGATGACGGAGGGATGAAGGAAAACTTTTCCTCTGTGTAACCATCCTTCACTTTACATGTTAATGAGCTATAGTTCTTCATCTTGTGAACAGAATGGGATTTTGAGAAGCTCACATTGGCCGAGCAGGAAGACTGTGATGTCTTCAGGTCTTTGTTGTTTTCAGTCACATCCATATTCATAAACAGCCACTTCACTTCCCTGCAGGTTACAGATGGTGACAGAGAGCAGCTCAACGTCACCTCATCAGTTCTCTTCTGCTCAGTCACTGGTGATGATGGAGATATTGTGAGAGAAAGATAACATGAGTGAAACTATGTCCATCAGAATGATCAGAATTATCATAATGTTTATATGAAGAGATTATTTTTCTCACCGTTGACAACAGAGAGATAAACCAGATGATCTTCATATGTTCGTCCTGTCAGGTCAGACTGTCTGCAGTGGTATTCACCAGCATCTTCAGCTGTGACCTCCCTAATAACCAGAGAACAGTTTGCAGCAAGACGTAGTCTGTCTGCTTTAGATTTGGAAATCACAGATGTGTCGAGCTGCCTGTTTACAAACAGGTTTACTGATGCAGTCCTCTGTGAATCAGTGAAGTGCCACTCAGTAGCTTCACAGTTCACATGATCATCTCTCATCTTGTCACAAGGCAAAGTGACTTCAGCTCCAGCTCTGATGATGATGAAGGAAGATGGGACAGCAAGCACTGTGGAGGAAATGAGAGAGAGACAGCAACAATTCCTGTTCAGTCCAACTTCCTGTATTTACACATGTTGTTAACATTAAATCCATCAACACGCAGCAGCACAGAGATGAATGAGAGGTGCAGTGAATATTCAGCACCTGTTGTCATCTCTTTGTTTCCTGGATCTGGTTCGTTCTTTCCTTCTTAAGAAAAAGAAATGTATTAACAAATTGAATTTATTGGATCAGGAGCAGTTCATCGTGTTCTGTGTTTTCTCACCTGATGACGGAGGGATGAAGGAAAACTTTTCCTCTTTGTCACCATCCTTAACTTTACATGTTAATGAGCTATAGTTCTTCACCTTGTCAACAAAATGGGATTTTGAGAAGCTCACATTGGCCGAACAGGAAGACTGTGATGTCTTCAGGTCTTTGTTGTTTTCAGTCACATCCATATTCATAAACAGCCACTTCACTTCACTGCAGCTTTCATATGTCGACACAGAGCAGCTCAACGTCACCTCATCAGTTCTCTTCTGCTCAGTCACTGGTGATGATGGAGATATTGTGAGAGAAAGATAACATGAGTGAAACTATGTCCATCAGAATGATCATAATGTTTTCATGAAGAGACTCTTTTGCTCACCGTTGACAACAGAGAGATAAACCCTATGATCTTCATATGTTTGTCCTGTCAGGTCAAACTGTCTGCAGTCGTATACACCAGCATCTTCAGCTGTGACCTCCCTAATAACCAGAGAACAGTTTGCAGCAAGACGTAGTCTGTCTGCTTTAGATTTGGAAATCCCAGATGAGGGGAGCTTCCTGTTTACAAACAGGTTTACTGATGCAGTCCACTCTGAATCCCTGAAGATCCATTCAGTAGCTCCACAGTTCACAGGATCATCTCTCATCTTGTCACAAGGCAAAGTGACTTCAGCTCCAGCTCTGATGATGATGAAGGAAGATTGGTCAGCGAGCACTGTGGAGGAAATGAGAGAGAGACAGCAACAATTTAACTAAACTAAGGAAAAGACTCATATTTTCATACACTTCTGAATATGTGGATTCTTTTAGACATAACTTTGTAAATTAAGACAAAATGGAGCTTGACTGACAAGATAAACCTGAAAAACATCAACTACAGTTTTCTCCCTGCATTTGAAAGCCTCAGCCAACCAGTCCAGTTCCAGTCTACGTACATTTGTTTCCAGACTCATGAGGTCACTCTGACACTTGATCACTGAAATCTAATCTGTTAAGTTTTCATTTGAGGAGACAACTAGTCAGAATCTGAAGAAATTCAGACTTGAGATGTGCGAGAGGCCAAAACCTGAAACCTTGACCTTTAACCACCAAATCTAACCAGTTAAACCGTGAGTTAATGGGAACATTGGTGTCAAACTTGAAAGGATTCTCTCGACAACATGTTCATGATGGAAAGAGGGTTATTTGAGGTAAAAGTAAACTTGACCTTGGATGACCAAAGTCTCATCAGTTCATCTCTGTGTTAAACTGAATGTTTGTCCCACATTTGAAGGAATTCCCCTCAAAGTGTTCCTGAAGGTCGTTGGCCCAGAGGCACAAAGATGCAACTACATGTTGCAGCACACTGGTCGTCATCAGGGGACAAAGAAGAAGTAAAGCAAAGGAAGAACGAGACTGAAGAAGTGACATCATCAGCTCATTATCACAGGAGACGGAGCAGGTGACTCAAACTAGAGCAAATAACCACAATTAGACTGAGAGCAATACACAGCAGATTGAAATATGAGGAATGATCCAGTACACAAACATATACAAGTACAATATCAGAGTACTCATAAGTATCAGTCCCCTGAATGAGCCAGACTTGTGCCACAACACATCAGTGAAACTCTTTTAAAAGCAAACACAAACAATCTGGTGTTATTCTTATTATTCACACTGGTAAAGTTGTGTAAGTGTATTTATTCTCACCTGTAAATGGAATCAGCAGCAGTAGCAGATGTAAAGACATTTTAATTCGTTTGATTTCTTCCATTCTTCTTCTTTCTCTCCTCTGCTTCTCGGTTCTCAGTAAAAAGTGCAATGAGGCGTTTACTTCCTGTTGATCACTTCCCCTCAGTGACATGTCTCCTCTGTCGTCATGTGCTAGTTGCATGTAGAGAAAATATCCATCAGCACCGACTTTCCCCCGTGGACCAGAGACTGTGTGAATATGTTACGATGAACTAATGTGCAGCAGGAGACTTTTAGATTCAGACACTTGTCATCCTTCACATGAGTGATGCAAACATCAGGAGATTCAGTCCAAATAAAGGACGACACACGTCACCTCTGGAGCAGCTTCACATCTGGACTTTTATATTTTACAGGTGGTCGAGCTTGACTTTCTGTCACATGTTTATTGGTTTAATCCTGTTTTAAAAAAACAATAACAAATTGCAAATTTATCTTGAAGTTACTGAATTAATTTAACTTATTCAGGTTCATATTCAAACACATGGAGCCAAGAGCTATTTAACCATTTGTTCAGGTCACATGTGCATGGAGGATTTTTCTGTAATAAGATTTAATAACATTATTGACTTGGGCTTCAAAATGTTCATGTGAATCAAATGTGATTCTGTGGTTTCCAGCTGTGGATTGAACTTAGTTTGCCTGTGGACCAATAAAGTAAATGAAGAAGTAACCGTCCGTCATGTCTCAGAGTCGTTGTCACATATGGTCACATCTTTAACTTCACTGTGTCTGAAGAGATATGAACACATCATTCAGTGTGACGAGCATCACGGTTTCTTCAGTAGAAACGAGAAGCTGCTCCCACTTCCTTCTCATTTACTGAGAAAGAGAGAAATGAAGAAAGAAAGAAATGTCTCCAGTCTTTATTATGAAATCTGAGGTTAACACACAAACAAAGACACAACAAAATCAGCATTAAACTCAACAAGAATCTGACCTTGGGTCTGCTTATAAAGGAAATAATAAACTCTACAAAAGAAAATATACCATTTATCACATGAATTCAGGAGAAACAGTGACATGAACGTGAGGTTCCTGTTTCTCACGTCGACCAACTAGTTCCCCTATAGCAGCCCCCCCCCCCCCTTTTACATGAACTGTTGAACTTTATCATGGAAATAAAATGTTAAAAGAAAACAGATACAGCAGAGATTCAGGTAAATGTTGGTTCATGTCTGGATAAATAACTGCAGATCAAACCGTCGGTGTCCTTTATTCTTGGTCTTCTGGGATGAGTGAAGACACAAAGCAGGTAAATGTCTCTCAGGTGCTGTGGTCTCTGTTTGGTTTGGGCTTGTTGACGCTGGCGTGGACGTCACTGGAGGCTCCAGCAGAAGAAGAGAACTTCACACTGCTGAAGGTCAGTGATTCTCCAATGGGGGTGCTAGTGCCCCTAGGGACACTTTGCAGTACTGCATGGGGTACTTGAAATGTATTTTTTAAATGTAAGATAATTATTAGTTCAATAAAAATGTAAATGTGAGTTCAATGACCACATTTCATAGTAAATATTCCAATTTTGTTCACTGTGATGAAACCAGTTTCAGTTCTGAACAACGAAATCAACAAACATGGATTTGTGGTTGAAACGTAGAAGCAACGCAGCTGAAAACCAGGAGAAGGAAGTGAACAAGAAAGTGAAAACAGAGCCAACACAACGTCACCAGTATCATGAAGAATATCTTTTAATGGGATTTACTTCTACGAGCTGCAATCCGCCCAAAGCATTGTGCATTTTCTGTGAGGAAAAGTTATCAAACAGTTGCATGAAGCCAGCGCAGCTGCAGCAACATCTCAGCACAACACATCAGTGTCATGTCGGTTAGACACCAGAGTTTCTCAAGAAGAAACAGTCTGACTTCATAGTTTCACAAGAAACGATGTGAAAAGTCTCCACCACATCAGCCACAGCACTGGAGGCTTCTCATGCTGAAGCCAAAAGGCCTTTCACCAAAGCTGAGGAGCTGCTGCTTCCAGCTGCTGCTGCACTGACCGAGACCAAGCTGGACACAAACACAGCAGATCAGCTCTAAACTGGGCCTTTGTCAAATGACACCGTTGCTGCAGAATAGAAACGATGGAACAGACATTATTGATGAAGTTGTGTAAAAACTTGCTGAAGCATTTTCACTGCAGCTGGATGAATGGACAGACGTCAGTGGAAAGACACAGCTTATTGCTTTGGTGAGAAACACTGATACTGATGCTCTGTGGAGGAATCACCGGGACGAGTCTCTCCATATCTCTATTGTTTGAACTGGACGGTGGCATAGAGGCTGCTGGGATCAGCTGAGGGTCCAGTAGAAGAGGAGGGAGCTTTCACAGTGCTGTAGGTCACTGCATCATCACCACCCTGGATCTGTAGGATATACAATCAATCAATCAATCAATCAATCAATCAATCAATCAATCATCTGTGTATCACCTTTCATCAGGTTAGTGAAGCTCAATGTGCTTCACAGAACACAACAAATACAAATGTTCATAAGGAAGTGTTTTTGAACAGAGGAGTTTACCTGGGCCGCACTGTGAGGGGCGTGGCTGATGGAGGCGTAGAACACATCCTCTGCAGGGTCGACCTACACCATGAAGACACCACATTCACTCTTTACTTACAGTGCCTTGCATAAGTATTCACCCCCTTGGACTTTTCTACATTTTGTTATGGTATAACCACAGATTTAAATGTATTTCATTGTGATAATATATAATGGAGCAACATAAAATAGTCCATCATTTGGAAGTGGGGGGAAATATTACAGGGATTTCAAAATTGTTAACAAATAAAAACCTGTAAAGTGTTGAGTGCATATGTATTCACCCCCTTTACTGTGAAACCCCTAACAAAGATCTGGTGCGACCAATTGCCTTCACAAGTCACATTTGCAAGTCACATAATTGGTACATAGGGTCCACATGTCTGTAATTTAATCTCAGTATAAATACACCTGTTCTGTTAAGGCCTCAGAGTTTGTTATAGATCATTACTGAACAAACAGCATCATGAAGACCAGGGAGCTCACCAAACAGGTCAGGGACAAATTTGTGGAGAAGTATGAAGCAGGGTTAGCGTATAAAAAAATATCCCAAGCTTTGAACATCTCACTGAGCACCATAAAATCCATCATCTTGAAATGGAAGAATATGGCACAACCACAAACCTACCAAGACCAGGCCGTCCACCCAAACAGACAGGCCGGACAAGGAGAAAATTAATCAGAGGAGCAACCAAGAGGCCCATGGTAACTCTGGAGGAGCTGCAAAGATCCACAGCTGATGTGAGAGAATCTGTCCACAGGACAACTATTAGTCGTGTACTCCGCAAATCTGGCCTTTATGGAAGATTGACAAGAAGGAAGCCGTTGTTGAAAGGGAACCATAAGAAATCCCATTTGGAGTTTGCCACAAGCCATGTTGGAGACACAGCAAACATGTGGAAGAAGGTGCTCTGCTCAGATGAGACCAATATTTAACTTTTTGGCCTCCATGCAAAACGCTATGTGTGGCGGAAACCCAACATTGCTCATCACCCTGAGCACACCATCCCAACAGTGAAACATGGTGGTGGTAGCATCATGCTGTGGGCATGCTTCTCTTCAGCAGGTACAAGGTAACTGGTCAGTGTCATGGAAATTATTAAAACCTAACTGTTCTCTGATGAAATGTTACAACAACATGTTGTTCACGTAGCTATGCTCAAAGTACAGGTGGAATTACCTAAAGAACACAGCTATAAAATCTAAGTAATGTTTGCGTCAGCCTGATACCAGTAGATGTCTGTTTGTTTGGCCATGGATGAACTTGATACTATTTGATGTTCCAAATGTCTATTCCCTCAGGAGAGGAGGATGACTGTTGCCTCTTCTCTGATAGGTTCCAACCACTGAACTTGTGATGTTCCGCGTGATATGGGAAGATGATGTTGTGACGTCAGATTGTGTATGTAAGACAGCCTTCCTCTCATCCAAATCGTCAGACCTTCAATACCTGCAGTGGTGTTGAGAGCTCTGAACCGCTTGGCCAAGTGTTGTTACGAAACTCTGTTTGTGTTCAACTCTGTTCTCTGTAAATTGTTATCTCGACCATTAATTAAATACTTGGATATTATTGAATTTATCACTCAGTCTGATGGTCTATTTCCTCACCAGGGAATTAAAACAAAATTACCACCACAGTCAGAACTGAGGGAAAGATGCATGGAGCTAAATACAGGGCAATCCTTGAATACAATCTGATGCAGTCTGCACACGACTTGAGACTGGGGCGGCGATTCATCTTCCAGCAGGACAATGAACATCAACATACAGCCAGGGCTACAATGGAATGGTTTATATCAAAGCATGTTAATGTCTTAAAATGGCCCAGTCAAAGCACAGACCTAAATCCAACTGAGAATCTATGGCAAGACTTGAAAATTGCTGTTCACAGACGGTGTCCATCCAATCTGACTGAGCTTCAGCTTTATTGCCAAGAAGAATGGACAAACATTTCCATCTCTAGATGTGTAAAGCTTGTAGAGACCTACCCCAAAAGACTTACAGCTGTAATTGCAGCGAAAGGCGGTTCTACCCTGTATTGACTCAGGGGGGTGAATACTTATGCACCCAACAGATGTCAACTTTTTTGTTCTCATTATTGTTTGTGTCACAATAAAAGGTATTTTGCACCTTCAAAGTACTATGCATATAGTTCTGATCAAATGGGAAAAAGTCAGTTTAAGTCTATTTGAAACCCAGCTTGTAAAAGAACAAAATGGGAAAAATTTCAAGGGGGGTGAACACTTATGCAATGCACTGTATATGGATTCATACTGACTTAACCTTTTTCTGTTCTATAACCTTTGCATCAAAAAAGGTATAACTTGTGATGTCATCATGATGACATGGCAGTATCACAAGATAAATAAAAACTTAGCATTGTCTGGTTTATATGAACATAAGACAGGTTTAGCTCCTCTGATGCTTTATATTTTTGTTTAGCTGTAGAATATGAAAACCAGCGTCCAGAAACGCTGCTTCTGAGAAGTTGTAACAATTATTTTCATCTTTGTAACTGACCGTATGTTTGTCCGTCTGTGTTTTGTTCCCTGAGACGACAGGAACAGAAGAGTCGGCCTCGCAGAGAGAAGAGTCAGGTTTATCAAAACCTTTCATTTCCTCCGCTGAGAAGGTTCTGTTTTCATCTGCGTTCATCTGTGTGTCTATAGTTAACAGGATCACACACAAACAAAGATGAGTTGTGGTTACAGGAGGTTTTATTTTCACTTTCTTTAACATTGTGAGAAATTTCATTGATTTCATGGCCCTTGATTAAAACAATCTGGAATAGAAAGAGGACTGATAATTATGAGTGTGTGAAATTTGGTGCAGATCCAAATGTTCTCACCTTTGTTTCTTCTCCATCTGATGAGAATCACAACCAATATCACAAGTGATGCAAAACCAAAAACCGGAGCGAAGTACCACCACCAAACTGTGAACAGAATGACCAGAGCTTTAGTTTCCTGTTCAGTCCAACTTCCTGTATTTACACATGTTGTTAACATTAAATCCATCAACACGCAGCAGCACAGAGATGAATGAGAGGTGCAGTGAATATTCATACCTGTTGTCATCTCTTTGTTTCCTGGAGCTGGTTTGTTCTTTCCTTCTGAAGAAAAAGAAATGTATTAACTAATGGAATTTATTGGATCAGGAGCAGTTCATCGTGTTCTGTGTTTTCTCACCTGATGACGGAGGGATGAAGGAAAACTTTTGCTCTTTGTTACGATGCTTCACTTTACATGTAAATGATCTATAGTTCTTCATCTTGTGAACAAAATGGGAGTTTGAGAAGCTCACATTGGCCGAGCAGTGAGACTGTGATGTCTTCAGGTCTTTGTTGTTGTCATCCGCATCTTTATTCATATACAGCCACTTCACTGTTAGGACACAGCTTCTACATGTCGACACAGAGCAGCTCAACGTCACCTCATCAGTTCTCTTCTGCTCAGTCACTGGTGATGATGGAGATATTGTGAGAGAAAGATAACATGAGTGAAACTATGTCCATCAGAATGATCAGAATGATCATAATGTTTTTATGAAGAGACTCTTTTACTCACCGTTGACAACAGAGAGATAAACCCTATGATCTTCATCTCTTTGTGTTGTCAGGTCAAACTGTCTGCAGGTGTAATGATCAGCATCTTCAGCTGTGACCTCCCTAATAACCAGAGAACAGTTTGCAGCAAGACGTAGTCTGTCTGCTTTAGATTTGGAAATCTTAGATGTGTCGAGCTGCTCGTTAACAAACAGGTTTACTCCTCCAGTCCCCTGTGAATCATAGAAGAACCAGGTAGTAGCTCCACAGTTCACATGATCATCTCTCATCTTGTCACAAGGCAAAGTGACTTCAGCTCCAGCTCTGACGATGATGTAGGAATGTTGGTCAGCGAGCACTGTGGAGGAAATGAGAGAGAGACAGCGACAATTAAACCAAAATAAGAAAAAGACTCATATTTTCATACACTTCTGAATGTGAGGATTCTTTTAGACATAACTTTGTAAATTAAGACAAAATGGAGCTTGACTGACAAGATAAACCTGAAAAAAAATCAACTCTAGTTTTCTCCCTGCATTTGAACGCCTCAGCCAACCAGTCCAGTTCCAGTCTACGTACATTTGTTTCCAGACTCATGAGGTCACTCTGACACTTGATCACTGAAATCTAATCCGTTAAATTTTCATTCGAGGAGACAACTGGTCAGAATCTGAAGAAATTCAGACTTGAGATGTGCGAGAGGCCAAAAACCTGAAACCTTGACCTTTAACCACCAAATCTAACCAGTTAAACCGTGAGTTAATGGGCAGATCAAAATATGAGGAATGATCCAGTACACAAATATACACAACTACAACATCAGAGTACTCATAAGTATCAGTCCCCTGAATGAGCCAGACTTGTGCCACAACACATCAGTGAAACTCTTTTAAAAGCAAACACAAACAATCTGGTGTTATTCTTATTATTCACACTGATAAAGTTGTGTAAGTGTATTTATTCTCACCTGTAAACGGAATCAGCAGCAGTAGCAGATGTAAAGACATGTGTTGAAAATCTCCTAGACTGGAAGAGTAGTGTTACAGAATATAAAAAGGCTCTCCACAAAGCAAGAGCTGCCTATTACTCAAAACTAATAGAAGAGAATAAAAACAACCCCAGGTTTCTCTTCAGCACTGTAGCCAGGCTGACAGAGAGTCACACCTCCACCGAACCCAGTATTCCTCGATCCCTAAATTGCAATATCTTTATGACCTTTTTTAATGATAAAATTCTAACTATTAGAAATAAAATCAATCATCTCCTGCCCTCAATTGGCACTAATACCCTCCCAACAATAGAGATCTCAGAAACGGCTGAGAATCCTTCCCATTATTTAGACAGCTTCTCTCTGATCACCCGTGATCAGTTTACCAAAATAGTCTCAGGTTCTAAACCAACAACCTGTATTTTAGATCCGATTCCAACTAAATTACTTAAAGAAATTCTGCCCCTAATAGATAATTCGTTACTTAACACAATCAATCTGTCATTATCATCAGGTTATGTACCACAGTCTTTTAAAATAGCTGTAATCAAACCCCTACTCAAAAAACCCACCCTAGACCCAGAGGTTTTAGCAAATTACAGGCCAATATCTAATCTCCCCTTCCTATCTAAAATCTTAGAAAAAGTTGTAGCCAATCAGCTGTGTGAGTTTCTCCAGGAAAATAATATATATGAAGACTTTCAGTCTGGGTTTAGAACCAATCATAGCACAGAGACAGCCCTGGCAAAAGTCACTAATGACCTTCTAATAGCTTCAGATCAGGGACTTGTGTCTGTCCTCGTTCTGTTAGATCTCAGTGCAGCATTCGACACAATTGACCATCAAATTTTATTAGAGAGACTAAAACAGTTAATTAACATTAAAGGAACGGCCTTAAACTGGTTTAAATCTTATTTTGCTGATCGCTCCCAATTCGTTCAAATCAATGATGAGTCATCGGTGCGCACCAAAGTTAACCATGGTGTCCCACAGGGGTCTGTGCTCGGCCCAATTTTATTCTCATTATATATGCTTCCACTAGGAAACATTATCAGGACACACTCGGTAAATTTTCACTGTTATGCGGATGACACCCAGTTATATTTGTCAATAAAACCTGATCAAAGTAATCAATTAACTAAACTTCGAGCATGTCTCAAGGACATAAAAAATTTCTCTTATTAAACTCAGATAAAACAGAGGTTATAATACTCGGCCCTAAACACCTTAGAGATACATTATCTAATGATATAGCTGCGCTAGATGACATTGCCCTTGCTTCCAATGACACAGTCAGGAACTTGGGAGTGATCTTCGATCCTGATTTGTCCTTTAATAGTCACTTAAAAGTAATTTCTAGGACCGCGTTTTTCCACTTGCGTAATATCTCAAAAATCAGACATGTCCTTTCGCAAAAAGATGCAGAAAAACTAGTCCACGCCTTTGTTACATCGAGACTGGACTATTGTAATTCATTATTATCAGGCTCCAGCAGCAAGTCGTTAAAGACTCTGCAGCTGGTCCAAAATGCCGCAGCACGTGTCCTGACGAGAACTAAGAAAAGAGAGCACATTTCTCCAGTATTAGCATCGCTACACTGGCTTCCTGTTAAATCTAGAATAGAATTTAAAATTCTCCTCCTCACCTTCAAGGCCCTTAATGATATGGCACCTCTTTACCTTAAAGAGATGTTAGTTCCATATCAACCTACTAGAGCACTCCGATCCCAGAACTCAGGTTTACTTGTTGTCCCTAAAGTCTCTAAAAGTAGAGTAGGAGCCAGAGCTTTTAGCCATCAAGCCCCACTGCTGTGGAATAATCTCTCACTTTCAGTTAGGGAGGCAGACACGCTCTGTTCGTTTAAAAGTAGACTCAAAACCTTCCTTTTTTATAAAGCTTATAGTTAGAGCTAATTTGTGCGATGTTCCAAATTTGATTAAATGGCAAAAACCCCTGATGATGCTAAGACGCACAGGGAATTTATGACACAAGACACACGGAGCTTCTCTTTCCTGCTTCTCCTTCCTTTTCTCCATATTTATCACATCAAGATAATTCTTATCTGATCAGTACATGTTACTAACTTGACCCCTTTTCCCGGAGTTTCTGTGCCTTAGCGCCCGCAGATGCAGGGCCACAGCTGTGGCCGCACCATGGATTATGATTGTGGATCGCGTGTCGGAGGTCGCAATGGTGGATCCAGTTCGGTGGATTCTGTATCGTGCCAGCTGATCGTCGTTGTAATGGAGGATCCTTTGTCGCGTTGGCATCGGATGATGAGGGACCACGACCGAGGCGGCAGCTGATAATGGATTCTAACTGGCGGCGGTGGACAATGACTGTGGATTATAGTGGATCCCATCCTGATGCTGGATCGTGGTCTTGCTGGCTGCTGGCCAGAGACTGTGATTGCAGCGGGACTGCCTGACACATAGTATTGAAAAATGTTTAGCCTAATGGATGCTGCTAAAAATCCTGATGATGTTTTCTTACACCTGACATCTATTGCACTTCTGTCCGTCCTGGGAGAGGGATCCCTCACATGTGGCTCTCTCTGAGGTTTCTACATATTTTTACCTGTGAAAAGGGTTTTTAGTAGTTTTTCCTTACTCTTGTTGAGGGTTAAGGACAGAGGATGTCACACAATGTTAAAGCCACATGAGACGAATTGTTATTTGTGAATGTGGGCTATACAAATAAAACTTGATTGATTGATTGATTGATTAATCCGTTTGATTTCATCCATTCCTCTTCTTTCTCTCCTCTGCTTCTCGGTTCTTAGTAAAAAGTGCAATGTGGCGTTTACTTCCTGTTGATCACTTCCCCTCAGTGACATGTCTCCTCTGTGGTCATGTGCTAGTTGCATGTAGAGAAAATATCCATCAGCACCGACTTTCCCCCGTCGACCAGAGACTGTGTGAATATGTTACGATGAACTAATGTGCAGCAGGAGACTTTTAGATTCAGACACTTGTCATCATTCACATGAGAGATGCAAACATCAGGAGATTCAGTCCAAATAAAGGACGACACACGTCACCTCTGGAGCAGCTTCACATCTGGACTTTTATATTTTACAGGTGGTCGAGCTTGAATTTCTGTCACATGTTTATTGTTTTATTCCTGTGTTAAAAAAACAATAACAAATTGCAAACTTATCTTGAAGTTACTGAATGAATGTAACTTATTCAGGTTCATATTCAAACACATGGAGCCAAGAGCTATTTAACCATTTGTTCAGGTCACATGTGCATGGAGGATCTTTCTGTCTGTTAGGATGACCACGCTCACGGCTGGACAAAAAGAAGAACCAAGGCAGGATCGTTGTGTGTCAAGACGAGTTTATTGGGTCTCTCAGGCACCTGGCACAGGTCCTCCACCTCATGCAGCAACCCACTTCTGACAACAAAATGGCCCCTTATATAGGGGCCTAATTACAGAGGGAGAAACCATTCTCCATGCTGCGAGGCTCACCTTTTTACAACACCATTTTGTTTATCCTTATCCCCATCACTCTACTATATACCCACAAACACACACATTTATGTACAAACACCAATCAACTGTTTTTAAGTGTGCAAAGATACCAATAAAGTGCACTGTTTACCACCGCCTGTGCAATTATTAAAGTGTATGGTGCAATATTCCCCCACCCCATCTCCAGCTCCAGGGAACGAAGTTCTCTTCGTTACATTTCCTCCTCCCTCTCCCCACAGAGAACAGTACCTCAATCCTCCGACATTCTGGACAAACAGTCTGCCACCACATTTGTCTTCCCTGACCTGTAGATCACCGTGAAGTCATAAGGCTGCAGGGCCAGGTACCATCCCGCGATGCGCATGTTGGCATCCCTCATGCGATGCAGCCACTGCAGAGCCCGATGATCAGTTTCCAGGAAGAAGTGCCGTCCCAGCAGATAATATCTGAGGGTGTCGATGGCCCACTTCATCGCCAAGCACTCCTTTTCCACTGTCAAGTACCTTGTCTCCCTGTCCAGCAGTTTTCGACGTAGAAACACCACAGGTCTCCTTTCTCCTTCCACCTCTTGCAGCAACACTGCTCCCAGGCCCACTCCAGAAGTGTCAGTCTGCAGGATGAACGGCTTCTCAAAGTCAGGACTGTGGAGGACTGGGTGAGTGCAGATGGCTTCCTTGAGGTCCCTGAAAGCTCTGTCACACTCCTCCGTCCAATGAACCTTGCTTGAAGCAGAGGCTTTGGTTAGATCAGTCAGCACAACAGCTCTATCAGCAAATTGAGGCACAAACTTACGATACCAGCCCACCAACCCGAGGAATCCCCTCAGTTTCTTTTTGGTGGTGGGAACCGGAAAGGATTGAATGGCCTCCACTTTCCCCAGCTGTGGTTTAATCTGTCCAAATCCAATGATGTAACCCAAGTACTCGACTTCTGTTTAGGCAACAGCACACTTGCGAGGGTTAATGGTGAGGCCGGCTGCCTCTATTTTCCGCAGCACCTGTTGCAGGTGAACCATATGCTCCTCCCATGTCTGGCTGAAAATGACTATATCATCCAGATATGCAGTCGTAAAGTCAGACAAATCTCTCAGAACATGGTCCATTAGCCTTTGAAATGTGGCTGGCGCCCCCTGGAGACCAAATGGCATGACCTTGAATTGATACATACCAAATGGCGTTCTGAAAGCTGTCATCTCCCTGGCATCTGGTGCTAAGGCGACCTGCCAGTAGCCTTTGCTGAGATCCAGTGTGGTGATGTACTGAGCTCTCCCAACTCTCTCCAGCAGATCATCAATCCGAGGCATTGGGTATGGATCACAGTTGGACACTGTATTCAGATATCTGAAATCAATACAAAATCTGAGAGAACCATCTTTCTGTGGAACCAGTACAATGGGACTGCACCACTCACTGCAGGAAACCTCTTTTACTATGTAGGTGGCATCATCTAAACAGCTTGGGTTATTTTGCTGAACCCCCTCCACCTCTGTCACCTTCCCAAACCACTGCTTCAATGTAGCATCTTGTTTTTGTAGCGAGCTCAGATCTGGGGGAAACTCAAAATCAAGCAGTTCAGGGGGTGTAGGAGAGCTTTGTGCTCCTTGTCTAAACGAACCCTTTAGCTTCTCCTGTCTTCTTTGTGCTGTTGATTTTTTAGGTTTAACCGGCCCTGCTTCCCAGTCAACCTCAAAGAACGGTAGCTCTCTGAGGACACCCCCTGCACTCTGTGCTCTGGTGGTGACATTACATGGTTTTACCGGAAATGTGCCCGGATTGGTTGGTGGCTTACTGAAATCGGCTACTGAACTCTGACCTTCATCCCTGCTTCCATCAGGTTTACATATTGGCTGGGTCATAAGGTCATAGAGTGTGGGTACATCATTGCCTAGAATCACTTTATATGGCAATGTTGGAGCTAATGCCACAGTCAACAGGAAAGTCTGCCCCCCCACAGTCAGATAAACGTCAGCTGTAGAATAAACATGTTCATCTCCATGAATACAGCTTATCCGTGATTTATCGTGACTCCATTTTTCTCTGGGGATCAAACTGGACAAAACCACTGTTTGAAAGCATGCCGAGTCAAGTAGTGCTATCTCGCGCTGTCCATTGATCAATACTGGGGCTGTACGGCCTGCGTCCCTTACTGTACCCCCTGTGGCTGGTCTTGGAGCGGAACAAAGGAGAGATGGTCTAGGGTGGCTCAAAGCTGGGCAAAATGGTTTTGTGTGACCTAAACCATTACAGTGGTAACATCTAACCTCTTGGTTAGGGGTTCGAGGGGAAGGTCTTGTGGCCTGGGGAGTAAACTGCCTATCACTTGAAAACCCTCTACACCATGGCTGACCAGACCCCTGTTCACCCCCAGAGGACCTACTTGAATGGGCCTGGTGGTTCTCCCAGCCGAAGGTGGCAGCTCGGCTTCCTCTTCGGGCTGATGTGAAGACCTCTGCCAGGCGTGCCGCTTCCTCTGCAGTCCCAGGGCCGTGCTCTCTGATCCAGATCTCCAGCTCTGGAGGGACCATCCTCAGGAACTGTTCAAGAATAATCGTCTCTGACAGTTCTTTAACTGTGGATTTCTCTGGCTTAACCCATTTGCAGAAGAGGTCTTTCAGACGCACATACAGCTCTCGTGGAGTTTCACCAGACTCAATCTTGAGAGAGCGGAATTGTCTACGGTAGGTATCAGGTGTAATTTCATATTTTTCCAAAATTGCTGCTTTAACTTTTTCATATTGTTCTGAGTCTTTCAGGTCCATCAGAACATAAGCACTGCGTGCTTTGCCAGTCAGTAACGGAACCAGCCGCACCGCCCATCCATCTTTAGGCCAGCGACATACTCGGGCCATTCTCTCAAACGTGGTTAGGAAATGCTCAATGTCATCATCTGGAGCAAATGGCAGCAGTTTGGGATCCCTCCGTGGTCTGGAATCCCAACTTGTCCGGCTCATCCTCTCATCTGGGTCATCATAATCCCCATCATAGTTGCCACGACCATTGTCATCCTCACCTCGTTGTGGAGGGTGGATTTCATCCCTCGTGTCCAGCTCTGTTCTTTGTTCTTCGGTCATCATAGCCACTTGCTGCTGCATTTGGGAGAGTTGATGCTGCATGCGTCTCCATCTCTGTTCTTGACAGGAGGATTCTGTCTCCCTCTGCTGGTCCCGCTCTGTTTGTGCTTGAATGAGTGATTTCACCAGACCAGCTAGTTCATCAAGCTTTTCTTCTTTCTTTGCGCCCGTCCTGATGTCTGGAGCACCTGCACCGCTTGGCCCCTCATCTGGTTCTTCTTGGCCACCTTTCTTTCCCTGCTTTGGCATCCTTTGCTGTAACGTGGATCCCACTTCTGACACCACTTGTTAGGATGACCACGCTCACGGCTGGACAAAAAGAAGAACCAAGGCAGGATCGTTGTGTGTCAAGACGAGTTTATTGGGTCTCTCAGGCACCTGGCACAGGTCCTCCACCTCATGCAGCAACCCCCTTCTGACAACAAAATGGCCCCTTATATAGGGGCCTAATTACAGAGGGAGAAACCATTCTCCATGCTGCGAGGCTCACCTTTTTACAACACCTTTTTGTTTATCCTTATCCCCATCACTCTACTATATACCCACAAACACACACATTTATGTACAAACACCAATCAACTGTTTTTAAGTGTGCAAAGATACCAATAAAGTGCACTGTTTACCACCGCCTGTGCAATTATTAAAGTGTATGGTGCAATATTCCCCCACCCCATCTCCAGCTCCAGGGAACGAAGTTCTCTTCGTTACACTGTCATAAGATTTAATAACATTATTGACTTGGGCTTCAAAATGTTAACGTGAATCAAATGTGATTCTGTGGTTTCCAGCTGTGGATTGAACTTAGTTTGCCTGTGGACCAATAAAGTAAATGAAGAAGTAACCGTCCGTCATGTCTCAGAGTCGTTGTCACATATGGTCACATCTTTAACTTCACTGTGTCTGAAGAGATATGAACACATCATTCAGTGTGACGAGCATCACGGTTTCTTCAGTAGAAACGAGAAGCTGCTCCCACTTCCTTCTCATTTATTAAGAAAGAGAGAAATGAAGAAAGAAAGAAATGTCTCCAGTCTTTATTATGAAATCTGTTGTTAACACACAAACAAAGATGCAACAAAATCAGCATTAAACTCCACAAGAATCTGACCTTGGGTCTGGTTATAAAGTAAATAATAAACTCTGCAAAAGAAAATAAACCATTTTTCACAATAATTCAGGAGAAACAGTGACATGAACGTGAGGTCCCTGTTTCTCACGTTGACCAACTAGTTCCCCTATAGCACCCCCCCCCCCCCCCCAGACAGAAAGGCCTGTACATGAACTGTTGAACTTTATCATGGAAATTAAATGTTAAAAGAAAACAGATACAGCAGAGATTCAAGTAAATGTTGGTTCATCTCTGGATAAATAACTGCAGATCAAAGCGTCGGTGTCCTTTATTCTTGGTCTTCTGGGATGAGTGAAGACACAAAGCAGGTAAATGTCTCTCAGGTGCTGTGGTCTCTGTTTGGTTTGGGCTTGTTGACGCTGGCGTGGACGTCACTGGAGGCTCCAGCAGAAGAAGAGAACTTCACACTGCTGGAGGTCAGTGATTCTCAAATGGGGGTGCTAGTACCCCTAGGGACACTTTGGAGTACTGCATGGGGTACTTGAAATACTTATTTTAAATGTAAAATATTATTAGTTCGATAAAAATGTAAATGTAAGTTCAAAAAACCACATTTCATAGTAAATATTCCTATTTCCGATGTTATTGTTTCCCAAGTTACATTCATGACGACGTTTATTCACTGTGATGAAACCAGTTTCAGTTCTGAACAACGAAATCAAAAAAAAAAGGATTTGTGGTTGAAACGTAGAAGCAATGCAGCTGAAAACCAGGAGAAGAAGGTGAAGAAGAAAGTGAAGCCAGAGCCAACACAACGTCACCAGTATCATGAAGAATATGTTTTAATGGGATTTACTTCAACGAGCTGCAATCCACCCAAAGCATTGTGCATTTTCTGTGAGGAAAAGTTATCAAACAGTTGCAAGAAGCCAGCGCAGCTGCAGCAACATCTCAGCACAACACATCAGTGTCATGTCGGTTAGACACCAGAGTTTCTCAAGAAGAAACAGTCTGACTTCATAGTTTCACAAGAAACGATGTGAAAAGTCTCCACCACATCAGCCACAGCACTGGAGGCTTCTCATGCTGAAGCCAAAAGGCCTTTCACCACAGCTGAGGAGCTGCTGCTTCCAGCTGCTGCTGCACTGACCGAGACCAAGCTGGACACAAACACAGCAGATCAGCTCTAAACTGGGCCTTTGTCAAATGACACCGTTGCTGCAGAATAGAAACGATGGAACAGACATTGTTGATGAAGTTGTGTAAAAACTTGCTGAAGCATTTTCACTGCAGCTGGATGAATGGACAGACGTCAGTGGAAAGACACAGCTTATTGCTTTGGTGAGAAACATTGATACTGATGCTCTGTGGAGGAATCACCGGGACGAGACTCTCCATATCTCTATTGTTTGAACTGGACGTTGTCATAGAGGCTGCTGGGATCAGCTGAGGGTCCAGTAGAAGAGGAGGGAGCTTTCACAGTGCTGTAGGTCACTGCATCATCACCACCCTGGATCTGTAGGATATACAATCAATCAATCAATCAATCAATCAATCAATCAATCAATCAATCAATCACTCAATCAGTCAGTCAATCATCTGTATAGCATCTTTCATCAGGTTAGTGTAGTTCAATGTGCTTCACAGAACACAACAGACACAAATGTGGATAAGGAAGTATGATAAAAATTGGTTTCAAAAAAGTCAGAATAGGATCTATTACACGCAAGCATTTCATTGCCAGCGACTGCTTAATTTTATTGTTTTGCATTTGATAATTAACTCTTGAATCTTGATGTAGCACGGTTACCATAGTGACAGAGAGACAACACAACGCAAATAGTTAATAAAAGTGAAATAACCTTATGCAGTGTTAACAAAACCATCACAGCTTAACAACATGAATCAAGTGACAGACATCAAATTATGTTTTTATGTTTCCACTTATGAAAACATAAGTTTTTCACTGACAGTTCTTGTTGAACAGAGGAGTTTACCTTGGCCGAGCTGTGAGGGGCGTGGCTGATGGAGGCGTAGAACACATCCTCTGCAGGGTCGACCTACACCATGAAGACACCACATTCACTCTTCACTTATATGGATTCACACTGACTTAACCTTTTCCTGTTCTATAACTTTTACATCAACTGTTTATAACTTCTGATGACATCATGATGACATGGTATTAACACAAGATAAATAAAAACCTAGCATTGTCTGGTTTATATGAACATAAGACAGGTTTAGCTCCTCTGATGCTTATTTTGTTTGTTTAGATGTAGAATATGAAAACCAGCGTCCAGAAACGCTGCTTCTGTGAAGTTGTAACAGTTATTTTCATCTTTGTAACTGACCGTGTGTTTGTCCGTCTGTGTTTTGTTCCCTGAGACGACAGGAACAGAAGAGTCGGCCTCACAGAGAGAAGAGTCAGGTTTATCAAAACCTCTCGTTTCCTCCGCTGAGAAGGTTCTGATTTCATCTGCGTTCATCTGTGTGTCTATAGTTCACAGGATCACACACAAAGATGAGTTTTGGTTTCAGGTTTTATTAACCTTGAAAAAAAAAATATCTGGAATATTTAGAGGTCAGATATTCATGAGTTTGTGAAATTTGGTGCAGATCCAAATACAAATTTAGATTTAGATCCAGATTTAGGGAACTCAAAAGTGGTTTCATAAGACTATCAGGCCCTGGCGGAGGTATAAACTCTATAAGTGACATTTTAGTTTCATCTGTGAATGTTCTCACCTTTGTTTCTTCTCCATCTGATGAGAATCACAACCAATGTTACGATTGATGCAAAACCCACAACCGGAGCGAAGTACCACCACCAAACTGTGAAGAGAATGACCAGAGCTTTAGTTTCCTGTTCAGTCCAACTTCCTGTATTTACACATGTTGTTAACATTAAATCCATCAACACGCAGCAGCACAGAGATGAATGAGAGGTGCAGTGAATATTCAGTACCTGTTGGCATCTCATTGTTTCCTGGATCTGGTTTGTTCTTTCCTTCTTAAGAAAAAGAAATGTATTAACAAATGGAAATTATTGGATCAGGAGCAGTTCATCATGTTCTGTGTTTTCTCACCTGATGACGGAGGGATGGAGGAAAACTTTTCCTCTTGGTCACGCTGCTTCACTTTACATGTTAATGAGCTATAGTTCTCCATCTTGTCAACAAAATGGGATTTTGAGAAGCTCACAGTGGCCGAGCAGGAAGATTTTGATGTCCTCAGGTCTTTGTTGTTTTTATCAACATCCATATTCATAAACAGCCACTTCACTGTGAGGACACAGCCTCTACATGTCGACACAGAGCAGCTCAACGTCACCTCATCAGTTCTCTTCTGCTCAGTCACTGGTGATGATGGAGATATTGTGAGAGAAAGATAACATGAGTGAAACTATGTCCATCAGAATGATCAGAATGATCATAATGTTTTTATGAAGAGACTCTTTTACTCACCGTTGACAACAGAGAAATAAACCAGATGATCTTCATGTGTTTGTGTTGTCAGGTCAAACTGTCTGCAGGTGTATTGACCAGCATCTTCAGCTGTGACCTCCCTAATAACCAGAGAACAGTTTGCAGCAAGACGTAGTCTGTCTGCTTTAGATTTGGAAACCTTAGATGTGTCGAGCTGCCTGTTTACAAACAGGTCTTCTCCTCCAGTCCCCTCTGAATCAACGAAGAACCAGTGAGTAGCTCCACAGTTCACATGATCATCTCTCACATTGTCACAAGGCAAAGTGACTTCAGCTCCAGCTCTGATGATGAGGAAGGAAGATTTACCAGCGAGCACTGTGGAGGAAATGAGAGAGAGACAGCAACAATTAAACTAAACTAAGAAAAATACTAATATTTTCATACACTTCTGAATGTGAGGATTCTTTTAGTCATAACTTTGTAAATTAAGACAAAATGGAGCTTGACTGACAAGATAAACCTGAAAAACATCAACTCCAGTTTTTTCCCTGCATTTGAACGCCTCAGCCAACCAGTCCAGTTCCAGTCTACGTACATTTGTTTCCAGACTCATGAGGTCACTCTGACACTTGATCACTGAAATCTAATCTGTTAAGTTTTCATTCGAGGAGACAACTGGTCAGAATCTGAAGAAATTCAGACTTGAGATGTGCGAGAGGCCAAAAACCTGAAACCTTGACCTTTAACCACCAAATCTAACTAGTTAAACTGTGAGTTAAAGGGCAGATCAAAATATAAGGAATGATCCAGTACACAAATATACACAAGTACAATATCAGAGTACTCATAAGTATCAGTCCCCTGAATGAGCCAGACTTGTGCCACAACACATCAGTGAAACTCTTCACTTTTAAAAGCAAACACAAACAATCTGGTGTTATTCTTATTATTCACACTGATAAAGTTGTGTAAGTGTATTTATTCTCACCTGTAAACGGAATCAGCAGCAGGAGCAGATGTAAAGACATTTTAATCCGTTTGATTTCATCCATTCTTCTTCTTTCTCTCCTCTGCTTCTCGGTTCTCAGTAAAAAGTGCAATGTGGCGTTTACTTCCTGTTGATCACTTCCCCTCAGTGACACGTCTCCTCTGTCGTCATGTGCCAGTTGCATGTAGAGAAAATATCCATCAGCACCGACTTTCCCCCGTCGACCAGAGACTGTGTGAATATGTTACGATGAACTAATGTGCAGCAGGAGACTTTTAGATTCAGACACTTGTCATCATTCACATGAGTGATGCAAACATCAGGAGATTCAGTTCAAATAAAGGACGACACACGTCACCTCTGGAGCAGCTTCACATCTGGACTTTTATATTTTATATCTATCTGGGCAGGAAGAAAAACTGTCTCATTTGTTGGGAAAGCAAACATGAAAATGAACATTAACTCCTCCTCCAAGGCCCAACAGTCTCTTTGTAATCAATCATGCCTCACCATGTTTCACACACTTAGAAATATCAGTCACATAAAGGTACCTGATCACTGAATTATCAATTTTCATTTTTAATTATTTCATGTTTAAAAAAGTGAAAATTAAGTTCCTGTATCCACCCCAAAATATGATACATAATGAGTTCTTCCCTAATCCATAAAACATCAAGTTTCATGCTGGTATTAGCAGGAGTTTTTGTGTATTCCTGCTCCCAATCAAACCAACAAGCAAACAGGAGTGAAAACATCACTTTCTTGGTGGAGATGATACATTTCCAGTGTGAAGATGCTGGAGTCAAACAAACCAAACGGTCATCGACGCTGAATCGCAGCCATATGAAAAACTTATTTTTTATTTACAAACTGGAAAACAATGTTTCTTCCCAAAACATCGAAAAATATATCCATCCATGTTATTTATCTCTTTCCTCAGCAGCAGCAGTTTAACTTCAAGTGTTAACGTTCAGGTTGTATTAAAAATTAAATCTGTCCCGTCGTAATTTCACATCCTGACAGAAAACAGCCAATAGGTTCAATACATTTTTTCCTGGTTTCCTGTAGTTTCTATATAATGGAACCGATAAACCTAATGTTTACAGCTGAAATGATACAGCTATATATATTTATATACTTAATAACGAAGTGATGGAACCAAAATGTGAGTAATCCATGACAGTTGATCAATTATTAGTCATAATGAAAGAACAATTGTTTGACTTTACTTTGGCTACACATATAATTTGTAATATTAAAACTCAAGTAGAACCTCAAACCTTCAACAATGAGAACTGTGTAAAGTTAAAACTTTTTTTAAACCAGAGGACGATCGACACTCAAAATGTTCAAAATAGAAACATCAGTGTTCGACAAAATTCAAAAAGATCAATTTCTTGTACTTTTACATTTAAAAGCTTTTGTCCTTAAACATCCTGTCGTGTTTTCCTACAGTTTCCGTCACCGCGTTGATCAACTTAATTCTTGAACGTGACAATTTCCGCATGAAAAGGAACTCACCAATCCAAACACTGCACGTGCAGCACATGCTTCACAATGACTCTGGTGAAAACTGACTTTATTCCTCTTGTTCACGCCGCGTCGTGAGAACAGTTCTGATGATTTCTCAGGTCAGAGCCGAAAGCGGAAGCGAGCGAGGAGAGGGAGGTGGTCCGACGAGTGGCGCGGGTTGGGGAGGCAGTTGACTTCCTCCAGCTCGGACTGGCCGACCAGCGACAGTCTGCCCAGCAGCTCCAGGCCACGGACACCAGGACACGAAGGAGAGGCGGGGAATTCTTTCAAGGACGGAAAGAAACAACGGGACAACGGGAGGAAGAGAAGAAACAAGAGGTCAAATTAGAAACCTGAGACCAAGAAACTGAAGTGAATCTAAAACTGAGACTGACTCGCGTTGTGTTGTTAATTTATTCTATGCATTTGTTTTGCTACCACACTGAGTACATTTAAATATTTTTATGAATTTAATATGTAAGAAAATCAGGACAGAATGTGTGTGTGTGTGTGTGTGTAAGAGTGTGTGTGTGTGTGTCTGTGTGTCAGTACCGGGTGTGAACAGGATGTAGTCCACAGTAATGGCGGTGCGGGAGTGACAGGTGGTGATCTCAGGTCTCCCATCATGCATCAGGCGGTGCTGATAAGACGACCTTAGATTCAGGCTGTGCTCGATCTTTGCTCTAAAGACACACACACATAATTAACTTTAATTTAACTTACCAGCTGTGAGGGTGTTGTGATCACTTCAGATGAACTGACGCACGTGTTTGTGACGTGAGGAGAAAAACTGACACGTTACCTGTTAAAAGCAGAAGCTGCAGTTTTGTTGACGAGATCTTCGACAGTCAGATTAGAGATGGCTCCTTCCACAGCTGAGGGACAGAGAGGAAGTTCAACAACACACTCAATTTAAACTAAAACCAAACTCGTATCAAATAAACTGAGTTAAAGTTAATTAACTAAAAACTAAACCAAAACATAGACTTAACTGAAATCGAACAGAGTGGAATAAACTTATCTAAAAACTAAATTCATAAAACTGAGCCAAGTAAACTAAACTTAATAATAAAGTAAACTAAACTTAAATAAAACTGTACTTAACTAAATTGTCCTTGTACTGACACTGGAGTCTCAACTAAACTAAACTGAAGTAACCCAGCAGCTGGTGGGTTTACCTGTGGGACTGATGCTGTCGGGGGAGGACTCAGCTGTGAGGTTTCTCTCGTACTGACACTGGAGGTTGATTCCTAAACTCTGAGACCAGATCGGAGACGTGAGGAGACGCTGACCTCTGGGACTTTTCTCCTGACCAGACACCTGCACACACAAACAAATTATTGTTATTATATAATCAAGAGTCCAACTTGTCTTTTCAAATAATTAACCAATTATTGTTCATTAAAAGTGTTTGTGTGTGTGCTCTTGTACATCTATCTTTGTGAGGACCAGTTAGAACCTACAAAGTGAGGACCTTTTGTCCCCCCCCCCCCTTTAACCAAGTGTTTGGGGGTTAAGACTTGATTTTAGGGTTAGAATCAGGTTTAAGTTAGATTTAGGGTTAGATTAAGGATTAGGCATTTAGTTTGGATGATTAAGGTAAGGGGCTAGGGAAAGCATAATTCCAACGACGGTCCCTACTAAGACTGCTGGACAAACATGTGTGTATGTGTGTGTCCTCTTGTACATCTATCTCTGTGAGGACCAGTTTGAACCTACAAAGCGAGGACCTTTTGTCCCCGCCCCCTTTAATGGACTGTTAGGAGGTTAAGACATGGTTTTAGGGTTAGAATCAGGTTTAGGTTAGATTAAGGGTTAGATTAAGGTTTAGGCATTTAGTTTGGATGATTAAGGTAAGGGGCTAGGGAAAGCATTATTCCAATGATGGTCCCCACTAAGGACCTGTACAAACATGTGTGTATGTGTGTGTCCTCTTGTGCCTCTATCTTTGTGAGGACCAGTTTGAACCTACAAAGTGAGGACCTTTTGTCCGGTCCTCACTTTGTGACCCCCTCCCCCCCTTTAATGGACTGTTAGGGGGTTTAGACTTGGTTTTAGGGTTAGAATCAGATTTAGGTTAGATTAAGGGTTAGATTAAGGATAAGGCATTTAGTTTGGATGAGTAAGGTAAGGGGCTAGGGAAATCATTATTACAATGAGGGTCCTCACTAAGAAGCTGTACAAACATGTGTGTGTGTCATCTTGTACATCTATCTTTGTGAGGACCAGTTTGAACCTACAAAGCGAGGACCTTTTGTCCCCGCCCCCTTTAATGGACTGTTAGGAGGTTAAGACTTGGTTTTAGGGTTAGAATTAGGTTAAGGTTAGATTAAGGGTTAGATTAAGGGTTAGGCATTTAGTTTGGATGATTAAAGCAAGGGGCTAGGGAAAGCATTATTACAATGAGGGTCCTCACTAAGAAGCTGTACAAACATGTGTGTGTGTCATCTTGTACATCTATCTTTGTGAGGACCAGTTTGAACCTACAAAGCGAGGACCTTTTGTCCGGTCCTCACTTTGTGACCCCCTCCCCCCCTTTAATGGACTGTTAGGGGGTTTAGACTTGGTTTTAGGGTTAGAATCAGATTTAGGTTAGATTAAGGGTTAGATTAAGGATAAGGCATTTAGTTTGGATGAGTAAGGTAAGGGGCTAGGGAAAGCATTATTCCAATGAGGGTCCCCATTAAGAGGCTGTACAAACATGTGTGTATGTGTGTGTCCTCTTGTACATCTATCTTTGTGAGGACCAGTTTGAACCTGCAAAGTGAGGACCTTTTGTCCCCGCCCCCTTTAATGGACTGTTAGGAGGTTAAGACTTGGTTTTAGGGTTAGAATCAGGTTTAGGTTAGATTAAGGGTTAGATTAAGGATAAGGCATTTAGTTTGGATGATTAAGGTAAGGGGCTAGGGAAAGCATTATTCCAATGAGGGTCCTCACTAAGAAGCTGTACAAACGTGTGTGTGTGTCATCTTGTACATCTATCTTTGTGAGGACCAGTTTGAACCTACAAAGCGAGGACCTTTTGTCCCCGCCCCCTTTAATGGACTGTTAGGAGGTTAAGACTTGGTTCTGGGTTAGAATCAGGTTTAGGTTAGATTAAGGATTAGGCATTTAGTTTGGATGATTAAAGTAAGGAGCTAGGGAAGGCATTATTCCAATGAGGGTCCTCACTAAGACAGCTGGACAAACATGTGTATGTGTCTATCTGTGTGTGTGTCACACCATGCCGATCTGGAGGCCTCTGTAGTCCAGGCGGCCGGTGGTCAGGAAGCCGTAGAGCGGACTCAAGGGTGTTGAGTTGAAATCCCCGCAGAGCAGCACCGGATTGGTTGAGCCGTCCGGGAGGCGGGACAGCCGGCGGATCTCGGCCAGCAGGATGGCGAGCTGAGCCAGCTTGATGTCTCCGCGGCGCGGGTTGTAGAGGAGGTGGGTGTTGGCCACGCAGATGAAACCGGAGGGATCGGACTTGCCGACGACCTTGTTGGGTCGCAGGAGCACAACCAATCCCACATTGTCCCTGTCGAGGAGGGCGTCGCTGGGCCGGAAGAACTCAACGGGATTGGAGGAGACGAGGGAGAGGCGGGAGGATTTGAAGATGACGGCACATCCGTCCGGTTTACTTCCTGTCCGCTTCTTATACTCACACTGGTAACCTGACTCACACAGAGGAAACTATAAGAACACACACAGGTACACAACCACGCACAACAACAGAGTATAGATCAAAGTCAAATCATCTGGACTGCCCCCTGGTGGCTGGCAGCAGAATTGGTCACAAACCCCACCCGCTCCATGTTAGTGGATGGGACATGGACCAAACTAAAAGCTCCAGATATGTTTTCTCTGGTAAGTTTAGTTATAATTAGTTATAAAACAGGGTAAAACCTCATGATTTACAGTTGAGACTGATGTTGTAAAATTACAGGAAGTCACACATCCACTCACACACACCCACACCCAAAACCACAAACACACACATCCAGACACACACACAGTACCTAGCCCCTGCAGTGCTGGTTTGATCTGGTCTTCATAGTGGTCCTCCTGGACTTCTTGCAGACACAGAATCTAAAGAAAAAGAAAAAGGAAAGTTTCCATCAAAGTCCTGATCAGAGGTTCTTCATCTCCTGGTGAATCCCTGAAGCCGGGTTGTTTGTGTGTGATGTTCAGGTTGTTTGTGTGTGATGTTCAGGTTGTTGGTGTGTGATGTTCAGGTTGTTTGTGTGTGATGTTCAGGTTGTTTGTGTGTGATGTTCAGGTTGTTTGTATGTGATGTTCAGGTTGTTTGTGTGTGATGTTCAGGTTATTTGTGTGTGATGTTCAGGTTGTTTGCATGTGATGTTCAGGTTGTTTGTGTGTGATGTTGAGGTTGTTTGTGTGTGATGTTCAGGTTGTTTGTGTGTGATGTCCAGGTTGTCTGTGTGTGATGTTGAGGTTGTTTGTGTGTGATGTTCAGGTTGATTGTGTGTGATGTTCAGGTTGTTTGTGTGTGATGTTCAGGTTGTTTGTGTGTGATGTTCAGGTTGATTGTGTGTGATGTTCAGGTTGTCTGTGTGTGATGTTCAGGTTGTTTGTGTGTGATGTTCAGGTTGTTTGTGTGTGATGTTCAGGTTGTTTGTGTGTGATGTTCAGGTTGTTTGTGTGTGATGTTCAGGTTGTTTGTGTGTGATGTTGAGGTTGTTTGTGTGTGATGTTCAGGTTGTTTGTGTGTGATGTCCAGGTTGTCTGTGTGTGATGTTGAGGTTGTTTGTGAGTGATGTTCAGGTTGTTTGTGTGTGATGTTCAGGTTGTTTGTGAGTGATGTTCAGGTTGTTTGTGTGTGATGTTCAGGTTGTTGGTGTGTGATGTTCAGGTTGTTTGTGTGTGATGTTCAGGTTGTTTGTGTGTGATGTTCAGGTTGTTTGTATGTGATGTTCAGGTTGTTTGTGTGTGATGTTCAGGTTGTTTGTGTGTGATGTTCAGGTTGTTTGCATGTGATGTTCAGGTTGTTTGTGTGTGATGTTGAGGTTGTTTGTGTGTGATGTTCAGGTTGTTTGTGTGTGATGTCCAGGTTGTCTGTGTGTGATGTTGAGGTTGTTTGTGTGTGATGTTCAGGTTGATTGTGTGTGATGTTCAGGTTGTTTGTGTGTGATGTTCAGGTTGTTTGTGTGTGATGTTCAGGTTGTTTGTGTGTGATGTTCAGGTTGTTGGTGTGTGATGTTCAGGTTGTTTGTGTGTGATGTTCAGGTTGTTTGTGTGTGATGTTCAGGTTGTTTGTATGTGATGTTCAGGTTGTTTGTGTGTGATGTTCAGGTTGTTTGTGTGTGATGTTCAGGTTGTTTGCATGTGATGTTCAGGTTGTTTGTGTGTGATGTTGAGGTTGTTTGTGTGTGATGTTCAGGTTGTTTGTGTGTGATGTCCAGGTTGTCTGTGTGTGATGTTGAGGTTGTTTGTGTGTGATGTTCAGGTTGATTGTGTGTGATGTTCAGGTTGTTTGTGTGTGATGTTCAGGTTGTTTGTGTGTGATGTTCAGGTTGATTGTGTGTGATGTTCAGGTTGTCTGTGTGTGATGTTCAGGTTGTTTGTGTGTGATGTTCAGGTTGTTTGTGTGTGATGTTCAGGTTGTTTGTGTGTGATGTTCAGGTTGTTTGTGTGTGATGTTCAGGTTGTTTGTGTGTGATGTTGAGGTTGTTTGTGTGTGATGTTCAGGTTGTTTGTGTGTGATGTCCAGGTTGTCTGTGTGTGATGTTGAGGTTGTTTGTGAGTGATGTTCAGGTTGTTTGTGTGTGATGTTCAGGTTGTTTGTGAGTGATGTTCAGGTTGTTTGTGTGTGATGTTCAGGTTGTTGGTGTGTGATGTTCAGGTTGTTTGTGTGTGATGTTCAGGTTGTTTGTGTGTGATGTTCAGGTTGTTTGTATGTGATGTTCAGGTTGTTTGTGTGTGATGTTCAGGTTGTTTGTGTGTGATGTTCAGGTTGTTTGCATGTGATGTTCAGGTTGTTTGTGTGTGATGTTGAGGTTGTTTGTGTGTGATGTTCAGGTTGTTTGTGTGTGATGTCCAGGTTGTCTGTGTGTGATGTTGAGGTTGTTTGTGTGTGATGTTCAGGTTGATTGTGTGTGATGTTCAGGTTGTTTGTGTGTGATGTTCAGGTTGTTTGTGTGTGATGTTCAGGTTGATTGTGTGTGATGTTCAGGTTGTCTGTGTGTGATGTTCAGGTTGTTTGTGTGTGATGTTCAGGTTGTTTGTGTGTGATGTTCAGGTTGTTTGTGTGTGATGTTCAGGTTGTTTGTGTGTGATGTTCAGGTTGTTTGTGTGTGATGTTGAGGTTGTTTGTGTGTGATGTTCAGGTTGTTTGTGTGTGATGTCCAGGTTGTCTGTGTGTGATGTTGAGGTTGTTTGTGTGTGATGTTCAGGTTGATTGTGTGTGATGTTCAGGTTGTTTGTGTGTGATGTTCAGGTTGTTTGTGTGTGATGTTCAGGTTGATTGTGTGTGATGTTCAGGTTGTCTGTGTGTGATGTTCAGGTTGTTTGTGTGTGATGTTCAGGTTGTTTGTGTGTGATGTTCAGGTTGTTTGTGTGTGATGTTCAGGTTGTTTGTGTGTGATGTTCAGGTTGTTTGTGTGTGATGTTCAGGTTGTTTGTGTGTGACGTTCAGGTTGTTTGTGTGTGATGTTCAGGTTGTTTGTGTGTGACGTTCAGGTTGTTTTTGTTTGCAATCAGGTTGTTTGTGTGTGACGTTCAGGGTTGTTGGTGTGTGATGTTCAGGTTGTTTGTGTGTGACGTTCAGGTTGTTTGTGTGTTGTTCAGGTTGTTTATGTGTTGTTCAGGTTGTTTGTGTGTGATGTTCAGGTTATTTGTGTGTGATGTTCAGGTTGTTTGTGTGTGATGTTCAGGTTGTTTGTGTGTGATGTTCAGGTTGATTGTGTGTGATGTTCAGGTTGTTTGTGTGTGATGTTCAGGTTGTTTGTGTGTGATGTTCAGGTTGATTGTGTGTGATGTTCAGGTTGTCTGTGTGTGATGTTCAGGTTGTTTGTGTGTGACGTTCAGGTTGATTGTGTGTGACGTTCAGGTTGTTTGTGTGTGATGTTCAGGTTGTTTGTGTGTGACGTTCAGGTTGTTTGTGTGTGACGTTCAGGGTTGTTTGTGTGTGATGTTCAGGTTGTTTGTGTGTGATGTTCCGGTTGTTTGTGTGTGATGTTCAGGTTGTTTGTGTGTGATGTTCCAGTTGTTTGTGTGTGATGTTCAGGTTGTTTGTGTGTGATGTTCAGGTTGTTTGTGTGTGATGTTCAGGTTGTTTGTGAGTGATGTTCAGGTTGTTTGTGTGTGATGTTCAGGTTGTTTGTGTGTGATGTTCAGGTTGTTTGTGTGTGATGTTCAGGTTGTTTGTGTGTGATGTTCAGGTTGTTTGATGTTCAGGTTGTTTGTGAGTGATGTTCAGGTTGTTTGTGTGTGATGTTCAGGTTGTTTGTGTGTGACGTTCAGGTTCTTGTGAATCCTGTCTTCTCATGTGAAGCAGTTAAAGTGTGATCTGATCGGATCCACTCACGTCAGCGTCGTGCTGCTGAATCTCGGCCAGCAGGTTGGGCAGCCGGTACTCCCACGGCAGGACGCCGGGCTCACAGTGACTGTACAGGTAGACGTTGTCCTGCAGCAGCTCCTGAGACAGGATGTTGTAGCTCATTACTGAGAAGTCAAAGACTGCGCTGGCCCCTGGTGGCTGATCGGAGGTACTGCAGGCGGGAGAAGTCTCCCAGTGTCTCTGAAGAGCTGAAGAGAGGGAGCAGTGAAAATGAAAAAGGGGAAAAATTTATAGATTTGACCTCAGACAGATCAGGAGGCTTATGTTCGAATCAATTACTATAATCTAGAATCAAGCTGGTGATCTTTGTTTATATTCCCACTCAACCGTTCACTGTTTACAATCTAACTGTTAAACAAAGGCTTTTAAAGTTGTACTTAATCAATAGAAGCTCGGAATAATCAGTGAATCATGCTTCAGTCAAAAGCTTCATTAAAGAATGAACATACAAGTCACTGGTGCAGCTGCGTCCTGGTGTCTGACCGGTGGAGATGTTCCGGGTGGAGAAGGTTGAGTGTGATCTCCGGTTCTCTGCCGCGGGTTGTGAGGACGACTCTTGCTGCTGCACGGCGGAGAAGGAATCCTGGTCCAAGGACCCCCAGCTCCGTCCCGTAGCTGCTGCTCTGGGGGTCTCGTTCTCCTGTGATCGACTCCCTGCTGCTTTGCCCCTCCCTCTTTGAACCAGGGGTTGGGTTTGGGTTTGTTTGTGGGAACTTCACCCGGTTTAGGTTTAGTTTGAGGTGTTTGAGTCCTGGAAGCTGAGGCTCGAGAATCTTTATGTCCTTCTGGTTGATGTCTGCTCCTTTGTTGATGTACGGCTCCATCCCGACCGGTACTGTCTCTATTCCCAGTTTTTGTCTTTCCAGCATCTTTATCTCTGCTGTTATCCCGGCTCGCACCTTTCCCAGCTCCGTTCTTCCCTTTGTCCCGACCCCCCTCTCTAGAGTGATGGTTCGGTCGAGGGCGGCTCTCCTCGCTGGGATCCAGGGGATGTCGCTCCCTCTTTGCGTTTCCATCATTGAATCGGCCTCCTGCTGCCCCTGCTCCTCCCCTTGGCCCTCCTCCTCCCTCATGGCGCCTCTTCTCCTCTTCACTCTTCCTCCGTTTATGTGGCGGCTCTCGATCTCTGTCCACCCGCTCCATCAGGAGGCCGGCAGACGTGTGGAGCGGACGCCAACTGCCGCTGGCGCTGATGTTATGAGGATGAAATGTCCTGCCAGGGAAAACCTGAGGCGCCGTTGGGTGGGCGAGGGGGGGTCTCGGAGGCCAGGGTGGAAATGCTCGCCCTGACCACCATGGATGTGGCGTGGGGAGGAATTGGGGGCGGGAGGTGAAGGAGGCGCTGCTGCTCCTGAGGCCGGAGCTGCTGAGAGGACGGTAGGAAGTGTGGGGAAGGAAGGAGGAGCTGGAGGAGGAGCTGAAGGAGGAGCTGAAGGAGGAGCTGAAGGAGGAGCTGAAGGAGGAGCTGACGGAGCTCACCCGGCGAAGAAACATGGGGTGACTGGGGGGGGAATTAAACAGAGAGTTAAGAAAGGAAAAAAGGCGCAGAAACAAACTTTGGTGAAAATTTGACCAATTTCAATTCAACTTATACTGTTTGTAATCACTCATAATGCGTCTGAGAACAAAACCCAGCGTGAAAAGGAACATTACATTAAAAAAAGAGCATAAAATTGTTGATATAATAACAATACTCACTATATTAATCACGTCTTCTTGTCTCTCTGTGTTCTATTGTATTCATTAATTTCATTTTGGAAACTTTTGTCACAGATTTGTATGAATTTAACATGAAATTTCCGTAGAAATAAGATGACGACTTCATGAACAGGGAAATAACAGAAGTACATAAAGAACAATTATATTGATACTGTTCTACAAAATATTGTTGTAATTTTTAATTGTTGCTTCTGTCTCTGTCTTCTTCTTGTGGTTATATTTATGTCTCCCTGGTTTTCTCTGGTTTATCTTTCATTCATTAAGTACATTTTTCAGATCTTTTCTCAAGACTTGTTTTGAAATTAAAACTGAACTTTATTAAAAGACGCTGACGATTTAAAGAACCGAAAATCTGCATCACGTGTAAAAAAGATCGTGAAAACCCTCTTTGTTTACTAAGTGTCAGCTGTCTTTCAGTAGAAGTGAAAACAGACGAGTTGTTTTAAATCGCAGCTGAACCGGACTCACTTCTCTCTGGAGGCGGAAGTGTCGTCCATTAACTTCCGCTCTGGAAATATGTGCATTAATGTTAGAAATTCACATTATGAAGGTTTTTATCTTTCGATTCAGACCAAAAACAAAACGCTGCTCGCGAGTCCCTTGGTGATGACGTCACAGCGTGCGCCGGGGACAGCGGTGGTGCGTTCAGGCTCCTCACAAAGCTCGTGTTCATCATTGACAGTAAAAACAAGGAACCACAACTAAAGAGGAATTCTTATATTTTATAAAGCTTCACATTAAGTGAAAACAAAACAATTACGATTATTGTGTTCGTTCTTCAATCATCAAGTTATATAACCGTATCTTTTTACGCATTTATTCCTCTATTCTACGATAGTTTTACCAAATCCTACATTTTTCGGTACCGCAAGTGATTCGCTCTTACTTCCGCCTCTCATCCTGGGACTTGTAGTCTTTTTGCCGGATGTCTAATATGAAACTAACGACGGAACGGACTACAGCTAGGTCGGTGCGGCGGAAACACTGGTCGGACCAGAAACGTGGCTCAGAGATGAATTCGTTAAAAAAAAAAATCTTGGGGTTTCTGAAACGTCACATTTCTCCTGCGTCTTAAATCTTCCGGATGAATTTGTGTGGTAGGAATCATGTTTAACTTGCAAATGAGCAGGAACGCGACCTGCGCTGGTTTGTCTCGTTTCCTCAGGAGCTGAAGATGTCGAAAGGAGAAGATGAAGCTACTCACGTCCAGACGAGTCTCCTGCAGGAGAACAAGGTCAGAGGAAGGTCAGCTGGTCTGAGACCAGAGCTGAGAGTCGATCAAAGTCACAGAGAAGAGGAGTTCATGATGGAAGATGAGGAAGAAGAAACAGGAGGAGATGCATCCTCTGCCTGTGTGTGTGTGTGTGTGTGTGTGTGTGTGTGTGTGCGTGTGTGTGTGTGTGTTTTCTTAAACAGACCCTCCCTCTCTTTGTGTGTTAAAGCAAACACACATATTTGATCTACAATCATTTTTTCTCTCTTCATTTCTAAAATGTGACATAGTGTTTATTCTAATGTTAATTTATTTCAACAGAGAAAGAAAACAGCTCCTGTATCTGCATCATTAACAGCAGGACAATAAAAATAATACTAATAAAAAAAATGTTTTCCTTTGAACCGATGTGTCAGAATAAATAATGATAAACTGAAATTGTCTCAAAAGACGTTCATACGGAGGAAAAGAGCTACACAACCTGCAAATTAAGAAAACAACTTCATCAATTTGACGACACACAAGCTGCAACAAGTCACAACACATGCAAATATAGAAACGTGCTGCGAATAGCAATGTGACTTATTATAGAAGTACAAATATTATTGTACTGTATTTTAATAATAAAGGTTGATGTCTGCAGTTGTAAAATCTGCAGGAAACGGTTATCGACTCCAAGCAGGTCGTCTTTCAGCTGGATCACCCAAAAGCTCTGTAATCTACATTGAGCAACACTTTTTATATTAGTAAAATCTCATTAAAGCTAAAAGTATTGGCACATGATAAAGTAGCAGCCGGGTAATAACTCCAGTGGAGTTTCATGCAGTATCTCTGTGTGTATTTGTACATCAATGCAAACATCACAGCTGTTTCAATAAAATAGAGGCGACCATTACAAAACCTTTATTTAGAGTCAAACGTGATATCAAAGATGTCAAATACACAGAATCTGGTTCCACAAGTAGGAATCAGAAAAGGGCGTGTCCTTTAAAGTGACTGTCAGGGGGGATTTAGAGATTCCTTTAACATTTTCAGGTCAGAAATTAACTTCAGTTGTGTTGAAAATTGGAAATTTAAAGAATGAAAAACCACAGAGGAAAATGTTAAAAATTCAAACAATGTCAGGTTTGGTTGCTTAGAGATGATTTCAGATTCTAAACCTCAAACAGCAAGAAACTCTTTTGTGAATCCTCAAAAGTTGAACCTTCATCACAGTGAATGAAAGACCAAAATGAGTAAAGCTTTTCTCCCAGTTAGATCCCAGTGACACAGAAATCTAGCAAACCCTCACATGCACATCAGCACTTCACATCTGGAGCATCTGCAACAGGAAACCCTGCAGGAGATGTTCTGCTTTCATGCTGTTCATCGTGTCGCCTGCAGACTGAACTCCTCTGCTGGAAACTAATGTGTCCTCCTGGCTCTCCTCCTCCTTCCCATCTTTCCTTCTCCTTCGTGCTCCTCTCTTCTCCTGCAATCAGATTTGCGGACATGGCCGAGGAAGCCGCTGGAGCCAAAGCGGAATCAGAATTTCATCTTTACTCGTTTTCCATACAAAGCAGCGTTTCTTTCAAGCAACACTGTCCTTTTTAAAACCTTCAAATTACAGCGTTGAAATGACGTTGATGCGACACAAACTTATTCCTCTTTTACACCAAAATGATCAGGGAAATGCAGGTTATTTTAAACGTTTAAATTTAAATTAGACCGAAGCTAAGACAGGCTCTAGGATGGAGGACAGATGTGGCCCTGGTGCTGTTGTTATTGGACATCAGATCTTTAGCTTGTTTGCTTTGTCTTGTGCTGCTCTGCTGGTTTATCAGAAACTGGTAAACCCATTTCAGTAGAGGTTTAACAAATCAGCCAAACAATTCCATGTAATCTGATACAAATCCTGCTCGAACCTCGAGAACTGCGTCGGCTACTTGCTCGCTGTAATAGCTTGTTAGCTTGATAGCTCGTTTGCCTCTTTTCTACCCGGAGTTAACCACAGTGAAAGTGCAAATGTTTACTGACAGACTCCATTAGAACTGGTTCTTTGGTTTTCACGATTTCCAGTTTCTCCTCCCGTCAGCTTGTCCGATATTTTCGAATTACACATTCCAGCTGTAGGGGGAGCCTCACCCTCAAGGATAGGCTAGAGAATCATTGTTACGCTTTAAGTTAATCCTGCAACAGGTGAATACATTTAGGAAAGCTTTGATTTAGAGATGTTTATCAAGTCAGAGGTTTGATCCAGTTGATAAACTTGAGTAAACAGTGACTTTGTGTGGCGTGAAGTTGTTAATCTTATAATTCATAGTTTCAGATCAGGAAGTGAAACTAATTGTTTGTGCTTCAGTGTAAAGACAAAACCAGAAGATCCGGTTACTGTCGTACAGATATTTGACCAAGTAAACTAAAAGTTTCAGTTGTGCTTGGTTTTAATTCCCAAAATTCTCAAACCGCTTCAACAACAAACACTTTCATTGAAAAACATTCCAGGAAACATTCTCTGAGTAACTTTTTCTCCTCGAGCAAAGCTTCTGTCCGACTCAATCTTTGACAGTTCAAGGTTTTAAGGTGCACTTGATTCCACTCTTCAACTTTATGGATATAATCTCCGGCCCAAACAAACTTTCCTGATGCGTCTCCTCCTTCGGCAAAGTTTCGATCCAGCCTTCGTCCTGTGAGAATCAGGATTTGAGATCTGCTGAAGTTCTCTCCTGGATTTCCTTCTCCTGTTAAACGCTAAACAGACAAAGCGTTCGTCGACCTTCTGTTCGACTCTCGTCACCGCGGCAACTGGACAGGACGCAGCCGTGCACCTTCACCGTCTGAGCAGCAGGTGGCGAGCTGGAGAATCGGCGTCAGGGCAGATTTTTGCAGGCGAAAGGTCAAAAGGTGAGGAAGGGGGGTGGGGGTCAGGAGAAGGGCACCTCCCATCTCTGTGTGTACGCCGTCAGTTCACAGGGGCTGATGACCAGCATCCGGGACGAGTCCATCCCGTCCAGCGCCATCTCCGAGTCCAGACAGAACCGGGACACCAGGTGCTCCAGGTGGGTCCCGGACTTCTGCCACCGCTGTGAAGGACACGACAGATCGAGTGAGAACGAGCAGATGAAACCGCTTCACAACACTCGACTCATTGCTTGTTACATTCCTTTGGTGCAGTTAAGTAAAGCAGGTATCACATGTTACTCAATTCCGAGGAATCGAACCCCCGACCTGCTCACCTGGCTCGTCAACAAGTCAACAAGAGCTATAAGAGGATTGATTTCTGCAATGACCCACTTTATCATTAATGAAAAATACTGATTAATGTGGTGAGTTTAAATCCTAACAACAGCCTGCAGGTTTGTTATAGGAGACATGTGATTTCTACTGATCACCACTAGATGGCGAGGTCATCACCCTCCTGACTATTTGCTATGACCAGTGTGTGTGTCTCGGTATTACTCATGTTGTGGGGACCTCAATCTGTTTAAACAGTCACATTAGGAAGAGAGAAAATCCCCATGATTTATACACTACATGTTTGAAGGTGAGGCTAAGGTAAGGGTTAGGAAGGAAGTAAAAACTGAGGGTTAAGGTTAGAGTCTCCAGGAAATCAATGTAATGTCCTCTGAAGTCACAGAGACACAGACTGAGTGTGTGTGTGTGTGTGTGTGTATATCTTTGTGAAGACCTTACATTTTGGTGATTAGAATTAGTTTAGGTTAGAGTAAGGATTAGTTTTTAGGTTCATATCAGGGGCTAGGAAATGCATTGTACCAATGAATGTCCTCACTAAAATAGAAGTACAATGTGCGTTTGTGTGTGTGTGTGTGTGTGTGTGTGTGTGCCTGCGTGTGTGTGTGTGAGGGCTCGTGCATGATTCATAGCTGGAAAACAAAGCCGCAGATATGATCAGATGTGAAAAGAGGCTTTTATCAAGCTGTGGGTCTGAAACCCAGTCATCAGAGAGAGGGAGCAGATTGACAGATAAAGGAGGAGAGAGAGAGGAACAAACACACTATCTGGGTGCGTCTTTGTGTAAGTGTGTGTCTGTAATTTGAGCGTGTGTGTGTGCGGGTGCGGTTGTGTGCATGTCAGCAGGGAGCGGCCATGTTGTGTTTGCTGAGCCTGTGAGGCGTGTCGCCGTCATGTTGGTGGATCTTGATCTCTTAAGACCTTGTAAGAGCACACACACACACACACACACACACACACACACACACACACACAGGCAGAGAACTGCATTGTGGGTCTGCGTCTGCATTGTGGAGATGACACGCTCATGTGTAGCGACGGGATGTGGAGCTTTTTAATTGGAAAAAAAAAAGACGCAGGGATAATTAAAAGTAAATCAATTAGCATTCACCTCGTTAACCGACGGCTGCAGTGAGAATAACACCTGTCTTTACATTTACATTATATTTGCATAATTGGGGGGGGGGTGGGTGGGTGACAGGAGTTTATCCCAGGATGCACTGGGGCTCAGGCTGCGGTCACTGCAGGGTGAACACACATCAGACCTGAAACCTCCTCCTCTGGGGTTTGAGGGTTCATCAACATTTCACGACTTCTGAGCCACAACTTGTGGATTAGATTCTTTCTTTGGCTGAAGGGGGGGGGGGGGGGGGCAGGTGGGTGCAGTGAAGATGTTTTCACATGAATACAGATGTGTACAGATGCTGCATCAGATGTAAACAGAAAGTAAAACTCTGAATAAATACACCAGAGCAGGAAGAGGAGCAGCAACATGTGGACGGATATTTTCAAAATAAAACGCAGTCACTTGAAGGAACTTTAACTTGTGCAGGAAATGGAGCAGAGCAAACATTTCTGTTGATTGTGTTAACGATGAAAATCGAAACGTCCTCGTGGACACACAACGCTCATCAGGTCGAAACGTGAACAATATGACAGAGAGAAAACATCTTTGAGGAAAGATATTTTATATTAAGTTGGATTTTTTTTCTTTGTCCGACCCATGTCCCATCTGCTAACAGGGAGGAGGCAAGTTTTGTATTTATTAAAGATGCTTTTCCAGTAGTTTACCTCTGTTGACATGAGATTGATGTGAATTGAAGAATTAATTTAATGAGT
>NC_083653.1:2240259-2275259 GCF_963576545.1 Limanda limanda
ACATGGTCTTATAAACCAATAACAAACCTCTAAAACATTTAAGCAGCATCGTGCAGCAGCGCTGATCTGAATTCATAACTCTGACAGTAAAAAATATCTGGTCCTCTACATTCAAATATTCATGTGTTAGTTATTTCAGTCTGAAGCAGAGTTGTAGGCGATGCACACAGGGTCTCTCAGGAGGTCAAAGTTCAAAGTAACAGCACCCTGATATTATATTAATGATATTATTAATGAGCCGAGAGGAGCAAAACAAACCAACACCAACAGAGAGAAGTGGAACTGGGTCAGTTTTATTATGGTAGCAAACAGGATCCATGGTGAATTTAACCAGTCTGGTGTGTGTGTGTGTGTGTGTGTTTGTGTGTGTGTGTGCGTATGTGTGTGTGTGTGTGTGCGTGTGTGTGTGTGAATTGAAAGCCATTTTCTAAAACAAATGTTTTAAAGAGTTTTAAAGGAGGACACTGAGGTAGCTTCACACCTTCTGTCTCAAGTCTCTGGGAACTTGAGATAAAATCTGGTTAACAGATTTAGTTTATGTGCAGTAGAAAGTAAAATGTCAAGAACTGAAATCAAAGAATCAGTTAAAAAAAACACGTAGAAACACGAAGTCTGAAGGAAAAAAACACGCGCTGGTTGATGGCTTTAAGAATTGTTAATGAGAAGTCGTCTCTTTGCCTATTTAGCTTTATTTCAGATTCAGAGTCGTCACATGCTTTGACTGGTTTCTCAGTTCACTCCATAATAATGTCAGTATATAATAATTAGTGTTATATTAGGGCTGGGCAAGTTAACTCGTTTTAATCGAGTTAACTCAAGTGATGAGTTAACTCGATTAATTATTTTATCTCGCATTAACTCAGGTTTGATTATTTATTGTTTTATTGTGAAAGTCAGGCTTTTATTTTGTGAAAGTCTGTTGCTGACTGCTGCAGAACAGGAAAAAATAAAATTATTGGCGGATAAACAATCGAGTTAACTCATCACTTGAGTTAATTCGATTAAAACGAGTTAACTTGCCAAGCCCTAGTTATATGATTAGATCACATTGTATTCTATATTCACATCTTATTTAAAGCTGGTCATGTGACGGGCAGTGGGAGGTGTTTTGGAAGCTGCTCTGCGACGTGCTGACTCTCATCAGGAACATCTCAACGCCGCGGGTTCGTTTCACCGTGCGATTGATTTATTGAGCTGCAGCCGAGAGGACGACACCGGAGGTTAATTGGAGCTGTAGCACAATTCATCTCGTCTCCGCTGGAGCTCCGTCAGGTTCGGCTGGTTTACATGCACACGGCTCACCTGAGCGCCGAGGCCTCCAGGTGAACACGGGTCCAGATACATAACAGATGTTTGCAGAAAGTCGATGAATTAAAGGTTAAAAACTGCTCTTTGGTTCAGTTTGACAGCTGAAGGCGTCAAGCAAGACAAGGTAACTGAGCTGCAGAAATGACACAACTTCACGCCTGCTCGTTCCCTCCTGGGCTGAACGGTGAGCAGATGTTTCTGTGGCTCAGCTTCACACCCGTCACTCTCCTCCAGCTCCAGCACGTTTCTGCTCTGCTGTACACGGACGTCAAACCTTTAAACTGAGTGAAACCTCCTGTTAATGGAACAGCAGAATACATCTGAATCCTGGATGACTGGCTCGGCTTTCTGCAGCGGTGGCTTCACAAATTGGTCTTTTTAATTCTACGACTGATTTCTCCCGCTCTGTGAGGGTTCGGTGCAAAATGGCGGCTCCAGACAGAAATCCTAATTGAAGCCCAATTGAGCCTTTAAACCACGTTTGAAAAAAATCCCATATAGAGGTTTCTGAGACATAATGTTCCCAGGAAAGCAACAGACGGATGGACAACCATGAAACATCTTTCATAAGAATGATAAGACATGAAGAATTAACGTTTTCATCTAATGCGGATTCTCATTTACTTTGTTATTTGCAAACATCAGAGGAATCAGCCTTTCTCACTTTTCAAAGAAGAAACTGACAAATTAATTCTTCTAAGTTGAAAAACATTCCCACTTCAGAGCAAAGCCTCAGAACGTGAACAAACAGGATCGAGAGCCTTCCTCCGGGGACTCGTCTTCCTCCAGTGGTCGACAAGCGGGAGTTTCTCTCTCACACTTGCACTGAGAGTTAAGGGATTTGAACCAGCGACCTTCCAGTCACAGGCAGGCCTCTCCAGCCTCGGGGCCTTTCAGCAGCTGACATGTTCGCTCGCTGCTTGTTAGAGCGGATCACAGCCTCCGCACTCGCTCTGCACTCGGAATAATGAGAATCCTGCGGGTATTAATTATGGCTGAGAGAAGGCAGAGCGTGCACACACAACACACACACACACACACACACACACAGAGACGCACACAGACACACACACATAAACAGTGAGAAAACCAGTGAGAGCAGGTCGGACGTACTCACAAAGAAAAGATAACTGGACAAACACAAGTACAGGAACAGTGTACACACATGGACCTGCTAACAACCTTAACACCCAGCCTGTCAATCACTGACACACAAACACACACACACACACACACACACACACACAAAGTCGTAGCGTTATTATATTTTCCTTTGCAGACTCTCGTAGGAAATGTATTAACATCCACTAATGACCACAGGGAGACAGCCAGTGAGAGGAGGTGAAGTCAGGTGAAGCATATCTCCGCCTCCATCGTAACAGATCATCACACAGACACACACAGTCACACTCAGGGGTGTGTAGTAGTGAGGAAGAGGAGTGAAGCAGAGTCACCAAGACCCTGAAGACGAAGAGGAAAACATCTGGAAGATCTGCGATTTTTAACATTTTATTGTGAACTAAAATGACTGACGACTGAATGAAGAGCGTCACATCCTTCCACCAAGTTAAATCCATTGTGTTGTTTTTGTGTAGCAACACAACACAACAACATTCACGTGTTTCCTGCCAGTTGCCCATGGAAACACTGGTTGTCTGAGCTGGTTGACCCACCTGGTTGATGGCGGGGACGCCCTCTGTCCCGACGCAGGGCGCCAGCGTGAGGACGGGCGGCTCCTGTCCCTCCAGCCTCCGAGACTCCAGACAGTTCTGCCTCTGTCTGATCGGCCCGGACCGAGACTCCGAGTCATCTGGAACCCTGACGCAGGAAACAGGACACACAGCGGGTAAAGATCGGGTTTCATTTTTGAGCTGTAAACTGAATTATATTCCTAAATAAAAAACCAAAGATGCGCTTATTTCCAGGAGATGCTTTAATCTTCAAAACCACTTTTATCACATGTGGAAGCTTCAGGGTTCAGATGAAATCCGGTCGTCACTTAAAGACTGAGATGAGACTCAATCATCTTCACCTGATTATCACGATCACCGTTAATTCGATTCATCTGTATTTTCAAAAATGGCGCACTGCACCTTTAACAAATCCGCCAAACACCACAATTCTCTGAACTCATTACTTCAGAAAGTTTCTCCTCCAATCTTCCTCTTTGATAAACTTTCCCAGTCTTGTTTAATTCACGGCCGGTGCCATAAACTCGGGCTTAAGCCCTGTAGCATTAATTCAATCTGCTATCTCTCTCTGTTTTAATAACCCGTTAAAGGTTATTCTGCGTTTTAAGGGTCAGGTCCGTCTTCCCCCGAGAGCAAGACTGTTAATTCCATTCTTGGGGATTAAAACCAGCCTCCAGTGGATAAATGGGTATTTAAGAGTGAGTGTGTGTGTTGAAGTGAAGAGGAAGCATTTAAATGAAAGAGCTTATGTGTCTTAAAGGTATTTGTATTCGGCATGTTTGTGAAGCAGCGTGCGTGCACTGGGAAAGAGTCACCGTCAGGTCTGATGTTTCAAATAGAGCTCGTTGTTTCATCCTGATTTTCTGTTCCTGTGTTTGCTTCCTGTCGTGATATCTCATCTCCAAATGCTTCATGAATCTTTTATTCTTAAAAATTAGACGATCATTCGGCCAATACGAGCTTTTCAGCAAAGATATTATTATTCGTGCAACTAGAAAATGTTCAGAGAGTTCAAACCTCCTCCAAGACTCAACAGTCTCCTTAGGAAACCACATTTAAAATCACAAGATCCAGATTTTTGTTTGGATTTTGACAAAATTGCACAGACTCGTATAATTAAATAGAAAATAATACAAATTCATATCAATCCTCTGAACATGGCAGATTTTTTTCATCCATATCTATGAATTATTCTCTGGAAACGATGTTAAACACACACACACACACACACACACAAACACACACACACACACACACACACACTTACTTGAGCTCAGGGTAAACGTTGTCCAGGTACCACTTAAAGGATTTGCACTTGAGCTTCTTGCGGAGTTCCACTCGACCGTGGACACTGGCGACACACACACACAATCACACAAACAGAAATATTAGCTCCGTGAAGAAAAAGGCTTCAGATTAAAAACACAACAATCAGAAACAATTCCACTAAACCTCCGACCTCGAAATAACCAACAACAGCCCCAGCGTTCAGCGAGGGAGAATAATGGAGACGTGTGAAGTGAGAGCAGCTGAGACCTTAAAGCCGTGTTTAAATGTCAGTGTTTACCTGAGTCTGACTGATAAATTCTGACATTTAGGCAAAGCTGTCGGCTTTAAGCTCCGTTCCTTCTGTGTCTCACATTAATCACATTGTAGAGAGTCGCCTTCCTTCACGGGAGAGACACAGAGCTACGAGTTAAACCGTTTCATTCAGGTTCACTGCTCCTTGTGCTCAAAGGCTTCAAACAACCAGCAGTGACGAGAGCAGGTTCAGGAGGAGGAGGAGGACACCTGAACATCCCAGCAGCAAGCTGAGACGTCAGAGGAGCTGTCCGATTGTGAGATGTGATGGTGAGAGGCCTCATGTCCCCGAGTCGTCACCTGCAGACACTCCGTTCATCCTATTATAATAATAAGAGGCGAGGAGGAGAGAGTCTGCAGATAACCCAGAGACTCCACTCAGACGTGAAGGATCACACATGCACGTCCGCTGGTCAAAATACAGAGGATCTGCAGAGCTCAGTGCACGTCTGAAAGCAACTAGAGTGTGTGTGTGTGTGTGTGTGTGTCTGTGTGTGTGTGTGTGTGTGTGTGTGTTTTCTCTTACTCTCCGTAGGATTTCCCTCGAGCTGCAGGCCGAGCAGAGTAGTAAAAGAGTCGGAAGTCGTCCATCCACACCTCAGCTGTGCGACGTGTGTTCCTGTAAACACACACACACACACACACACACACACACACACACACACACACACACACACACACACACACACACACACACACACACACACACACACACACACACACACACACATGTTTAGAGTTCCACTGCTGAAAATGATTTCATTCACAAACCACTGAAACATCATATGTCTCCTTAAATGTCTCTGTCTTTTCCAGGGACACACCTGAAGTCACACACTGATCCGTTGGGTCACATGATCATTTTGTTGTTTTACAGTTGATTACACTTGTTTTTATATGGAACAGGTTTGTGTCAGGTGTAGGGTTGCAAAGGGGCGGAAAGTTTCCGGTAAATTTCCGGAAACTTTCCGGAAACTTTCCATGGGAAGTTAGGCTCGGGAATTTTGGGAATTTTGAAAAAAAAAAAAAAAAAAAACGCAAATTAAACGCTGAGCAATAAAAACATCATTCAAAGCTCTATTTTAAAGATGTATGGAACGTTGAGTTTCAACCCTCCACTGTGCATTCTTCCATCACATGCACAGATAACTCCCAGCATGCTTCACTCTACAGCAGGGCTATTGAGGCCTGCTGTAGAGTGCAGGACTAGTCAGGTAAGTTTCGATGATATTACTGGGAAAATATATTAGCATGCTGATTGAGGATTGTTCATCTGTTCATCTAGACTATTTCCATTCATTTATCCATCAATTGATAAAATATGTTTACAGACGATTCCAATTGTTTGGCTAACTATTTATATCTCTGGCATTGCATTAGTGTTTTTTTACAAACTTTTTTCTCATCTTATTCTACAGAACAATGCCACGTGCACTCTCTCATGTGTGGAGACATTTCACCCCATCCGATGTAGAAGGAAAGGCTGTGTACATTTGCAAATACTGTGCAAAGACCTATGTTAAGAATGACACAACGATGCAGAAGCATATAGTCAAGTGCCCAAAGTTTCCTCAGGGCTCAAATCAGACTATGACACAACAAAATGTTTATATTTATGTCTGTAAATGACAAGGTAAATACAGTTAGTATAAATTATCCACAAAATTTCCAGTTTATTCCTGTTAATTCCCGTATATTCCCGTATATTCCCATTAATTCCCGTATATTCCCGTATATTCCCGTTAATTCCCGTTAATTCCCATGGAAAGTTTCCAACTTTTAATATTCCAGGAATTTTGCAACCCTAGTCAGGTGTAAAAACACAGCATGAGGAGTAACACACACTTTCTCCATCTCTTATCCCCAGTCCCTGTTTCCTCTCGTTCTCTCTCTCTCTCTCTGTAGTAATTAGCCATTAGCTGAGTTTCTCTGAGCTGTGAACTCTCCCATTGAAATGACAGAAACCCTCCATTAGAGGCATTACACACACGGGCTGTGGCGGTTTAATGAAAGGGGGCGAGAGAGGGAGAGAGAGGATGTGAGAAGCTCGTAGGCACGTCAACACAAATGTGTCACAAACAGGCTTACAATTAAAACCTCACTGCCTGCACACACACACACACACACACACACACACACACACGAGGTCACAGCAGCAGGCCGCAGCATCATCTCTGTAATCGTATTATTAAGCAGCTCTTTTTATTTTGCGTATTCAGACCCCGGCCGAGCCTCCAGCTGATCACGCAGCCGAGCAACAGGCGAACAGACGACAGCGGCTTTGTTTCAGGAGATCAGCGCCGGACGCAAACATCAGGACGTCGAGACTCGGATGGAAGTCGTCTTCGGCGCGGGAACAGATGTTGCCTCGGTAACGGCCGACAGGGAGCGAAATGAGCAGCTCAACAGATCGGCTTAAAAAAACAAAATAAAAGAAGCGTTGGCGCCGGACCCGTCGAGCCTCAGAGGGAACTCAACCCCCAACCCCCCGGCAGATTTACTGCTTTGCTCACGCGTTGAGGATTATTATGAATTACTCGACAGTTAAAGGAAGAATCCGTCTGTGGCGTTCAGCGGATCCCAAGAGTCGTTTTGTGATGAAGTGCTACAATCTAATAAAAACGACAATTTAAAAAGTTTTCAGTCATAAAGAGTTCATGTTTCCCTGGTGAACTTGAAGTCTGCAGGAGAAATATTCCTCCATTGTCTACATTGTTTTTCCTGGAGAATCTTCAAATACTTCTCATCTCTAAACTCTGAGAGTAAATAAACCAATCGAAATGATACATTTGCTGAAATTATGTGCGAAATTAAACACACAACACATTGATCCAAGTGATTTATAAATGGAGAACTGTAATTATCCATCGTTTTGACTGTAAATTATTTAGTTTTTGAGATATGAACATTTCTCTCCATCTCCCAAAGTAACGACACAAGACGTTAGCCTCTCTGCTAACAAGGCTAACAACACGTGGTGCCACTGTGTTGGAACGTCCAAAATAAAAGAAGAAGCGTGGTCATTAATGGATTTGGCTGTTTTACTTAAATAAAATAGGCGTGTTTGAGATGATTAGAGTGTAAATGATGGTTTCCTACACCCGGACTCCTGTGCTCTCCTTCTTCCTATTTACCACGTTTCCTACAATTGTGCTTTAAAGAAACAACTCGACAAACAGCACTGGGATCACATGTCTCCTCAAACCAGTGCAGCTTCAGTCCCCAGACTCTTGAGCTCACTGGTCACTTCATCCTCGAGTCCAAGTGAAATTCCCCTGAGGTGTTTTTAATAAGAAAGGGACGGACGCCTCTGGATCCTCTGGAATCTGCCTCCTCCTGTTTTCCCCCGGTGAAGAACACAGTGAGGTTTACAGCGAGCAGGATGTTGACAGTGCACTTGATATCATAATCTGGATGGAAGCAGCTTCCTCATTGTAGCCTTGATGAATCTATTTATACCAGATCAATTCACATGCAGTGTGAGCACATTAGTCCCGTTAATGGATTATTGGACTGCCTGTAAACATCCCTCTGTTTGAACTGTGTGAAAAGGGGCAGAGAACAGAATGCAGCTTATGCTAATAGGATCATATTGTCCCTGCAGCTCAAAGGCTCCGTGGCAGCTGTAAATCCACTTTTAACAATGAAGCGAGCAGCATTCGCACAGGTCACAGGAGCGTGTGTTTCTTCCTCTTACGTTACATCAGGGAAACACTCGGTGGGTTTCTGGTGAAGTTGGAAGGTTTAAAACAAACGGACGGATTACAGAGAAGTTGGAATGAGCTTCATACCAAAACCATGAGATCAGTGAACTCAGCCTGTAGGTACCTGAAAACTAACGATACCCACAGACGCTACAGGTAACAACAACAACACACTGTGGTTTGAAACTTTACACAACAACTGCTCTCCTCTGGAATATAAGTTGTCGTCAGCAGCTGTGAGGACGAAGAGTTGACGTACTTGATGTAGGTGTTGGCGTTTCCCTCGGGGAAGACGTACGGATGTTTCTTCCTGAAGACGTGACCCACTCGGCTGCACGGGAGGATCTCCAGGCTGCCGCCACACTGCCACACCCGGAAGGAGATCTCTGCACACACACACAAACACACACACACAACCATAAACTCACACCCTTTGACTTGATTGTTCTGCGTGTGGAAAACATCTCTCTGAATATGTGATGAGCCACTGATGGACTCTGCTTGGTTTGATTGTGTGTCTGTGGTTAGTTTACACACACTGTGTGTGTTTGCACAACACATACACAACAATCAACTTCACCGTGTGTGTGTTTGTGTTTTGATTCATAAAGTTGCTTTCGTCTGAGTTTCTCCGAAGAACGAGAAGTTTTACAGCGGCTGCAATGGAGCAAGAGAGAGAGAGAGAGAATGAGAGAGAGAGAGAGAGGTAGAGAGAGAGAGAGAGAGAGAGAGAGGGAGCACGAGCACTTTTGATGAGGAAGAGGAGAGATGGAAGATCAAACACCAGAGAGAACAAAGGAGGACGAGAGAAGTCAGTGAGATGCAGAGAGACTGACAGCAACTTGACACAGAGCAAATGAGTGTGTGTGTGTGTGTGTGTGTGTGTGTGTGTGTGTGTGTGTGTGTGTGTGTGTGTGTGTGTGTGTGTGTGTGTGTGTGTGTCGGTTTGCTGATTGCTGCATCGCTGCTTCTTTTAGATCAATGAAAGTGTAACCCCACTTTTCCTCTCTCTCTCTCTGAGACTCACACACACACACACACACACACACACACAAACGCACACACACACACACACACACACACACACACACACACACACATACATACACACACACACACACACACACACACACACACACACACACACAGGTAGCAGCTCCTGTTTTTCAGTTTATTTTTTATTAATCGTATTTTTTAAAAGATGGAATCCTCTGTTCCGATCTCTCTCTTGGTTTCTTTCTCAGACCAGTGGGACCAGTAGCTGCTCTTTCCGGTCGGGGGGGGGGGGGGTGACTCACCGAAGTTCTCTCCGCCCCAGATGTCCATGGCGGTGTCGTACTTGCCGAGGTGATTGAACCAGGACCTGTCAATCACAAAGAGCCCGCCTGCGATGATGGGCGTCCTGTGAGGGAGAGAGAGAGACGACAGGAGGGAGAGAGAGAGAGGGACGGGTGACGGATGTGTTCAGGCAGGTGATGCTATCTGAGGACACTGGGATTCCTGTGGGTTTTACTTGAATTCTCCTCCTGATCAAACCGATCTGATGTGAATATGAGACACGACTAATTTCAGCTTCAAACTCACACGTCGGATTAAAGGTGGAAAAGTCTTCCGGCTAAAATGCATTTCTAAAAACAGAAGATTTTCTCTCCTGGTTATTTACGGAGCTTCATCCAAACTCAAACGACCTCGTCCACTCACGTACACACATTTGGTCGTAAGTTGCAGAACTGGAGCAGATGTATCATCGTAAAATACAGAATTGAACTGAACAGTTCAGACATAGGAGTTGTAATTGATTCTCCATGTTGTGTTTCTTCTGGCAGGAGGTCATGTGACAGGAACCGGACGAATCAACAAGAGGCCGTGAGCGTCATCGTGTCCAAACTTCTCAGTTTCCGTTCGTCCAGACTGAAACACTAACCCCGGAGATCTCAAATTGTTCAATTGTATCGGCTCTAAAACTCCGGAGTCGTGTGAACGACAATATCTGAGCGTGTGAAATTTGGTGCATTTGAATTTAAGGATTTACGAACTTGCTTCATTTCATAAAACTCTTTCACCATCATTTTCTCACCGATGTTAAAATCGATCCAAAGTCAGACTGAATCTGATCGAAGCAGAAAAAAGAAGCTCTCAACACTGTTGTCCCTTTGTGTTTCCAACAATGGAAAAGAGCTTGTTATTTTGCTGCTTCTCACACTCTCACACGCACACACACACACTACACAAACACACACACACACACACACACAGGGTGAATCATGATCTGGACAATGTGACGAGTGAATAGCTGAAGGCCGTCAGCACTCGTCATCAAATACTCTGTTTATCAACAATTATCCTCCTGCCACCGCCTGCAAATAGCCCTGTGTGTGTCTGTGTGTGTCTGTGTGTGTCTGTGTGTATCTGCTTGTGTGTCTGTGTGTGTCTGTGTGTGTATGTGGGCATGAGTGTGTGTGTGTGGGTGGGTGGGTGGATGCACATCAACCTTTTTCAAGCTCAATTTGTCCTCGTGTGTTTACAGGAATATAAGCGTGTGTGCATGTGTGTGTGTGTGTGTGTGTAAACCTTCATGCTTGTGTTGATTGTGGAACACGTGTGTGACTCAGGGAATGAAGAATAAATTAAACGAACAAATAAACAGAAGCAGACGAGGCGGGTGCACATTTCTCTGCGTGTGTGATAACATGTGTTTGTGAGGACGGATCCACGAGGGCAGTTACAACAACACGGGTCTCACAGCTCTGCAGACAACACAACTCTACTGTTACAATTGTTGTTCCAGTTGAAATCTGATCTTTGATATATTTGACCATCATGCTGCATAATTACAAACTTACACATTTTTCTCAAGTACCCGTGTTGAGCAACAGCGCCACCTGCAGCCACAGAAGTCCAGTGCAGAGCAGTGTGTCGAGACGTTTGTCAACCACATTTAAAAGAATCATGAAGATAGAAGGAGAAGACATCTGCAGAAACATGCTCTCCACTAATCTACATTAAATTATATCGAGATATGAATTGACTTATTTGGTCAAATCGCACAATCCCATTCGTGTGTGTGTCCGTGTGTGTGTGTGTGTGAGTCCACAGACGGACACAGTGACTCAGTCCAACATCCAGGTTGACGTGACACAGACAGAAGCAGCAAACTGACGTCCAGGTAGAGACAGACCGTCATAATAAATAAGCCACACTCCATCTCTACTCATGTGCGTCCAAGACACACACACAGACACACGCACACACACAAACACACACAGACACACACCTGTGAGCGCTTAACATTCTGCCTCCACTAAAATAACATGCACCAAGTCACAACTTGGCAGTAAATCTGGGATCCTGCCACCAATCTGATTTATGAAGAAGGTAGTGTGTGTGTGTGTGTGTGTGTGTGTGTGTGTGTGTGTGTGTGTGTGTGTGTCTGTGGCTCCTGAGCCTTGCTTGTTTGTTCCTCTCTCCCGAGCCAATGACTCAGGCACTGGTGATTTAGTTTTGTGTAAACTTGCAGTGAATTAAGTTTCTCGGCGGCGGCGCTGCAGCAGAAACGGGTCAAAGCGTTTGTCACCGAAGATTCTTCCTCGTTTGTCATTTCAGCGACGATGAGTCACGTCCACTGAAAGGAACCAACACACACAACAGGACTTTCTGTGGTTGATGCTTTTATTATCTTTAATAGTAAAAGTTTATTATCGATCCTTTCTGTGATCCAGTATTGAATTATTTGCTCTGGCTTAATGTTGAATGTTGACGAGTATATTCATATATTGTGTTTGCTTCAGGCCACGACATCACAGTGTGTGTGTGCACCTGTTTGCAGTCCACAGTTTACACTTGGAATAAAAAGTGAAGCAGTTTTATTTCCCCTGCAGACGCAGCAGAGATCTGCACTTGCCACCGAGACACTGAACCACATTCAGCAGCAATTAAAACGCTCCACTCGAGCTTGAAAAACGGGAAGTGAAGATCCGGGGTTAGACGCCCACGCCAAACTCTTTCCGACAAGTCGTTTATTATTTGTTTAACTTTCTATAACTTGACGATAGAGCAGTTTTGAGGAGGAGGAGGTTGTCATGTCAGAAAGCATCTACATGCACAAAGTGGGAACAGATTGTGTTGCCTCAGTTTTCCAGTGTTTTAAAACCTGAATACAAACTTCTCTGTTTTTACCTCCCTGCACACGTGTTGTCGCATCTTTCTGCGTCTCTCTCCCACTTGTCTTTGTGTTCATGTAACGAGCTCTGGGGTCAGGATGTGAACAGACCATCGTGTGCTTGTGTTTACACATGTGTGCGTTGGTGTTGCACACGTGTGTACGAGAGCGTGTGAAAGTGTGAATTACTTGATTGGCTGAGTCGGGTCGAGCCGACGAGCCCGTTGCTCCGGCGACAGCTGCTCCCACTTGAAATGGAGACTCCAATCAAAACCTGAGAGAAAAAGAACAAACGGTGAACACATGTTTATATTATATTTACAGACAATACTGCAAAGTGCAGAGACTTCATCTAATCCAGTTAAACACCGAGTGGAAAACAAGACAGAAGATTGTTTTAACTAATCAGTTAAGTAACCTTTTACAAATTGTACATTTATTGTAGAGCCTGATCGATATCGGATTATTGGACATGATTCTTTTATTAGGCTGTGGTTTATACTATCGGTCGGTTGTTGGCTTATAGAGATTGATGGTTTAACAATACTCTGCTCACAGCCGAGTCAGCGAGCAGAGGAATCGGCTGGGAGCTGAATCTGGTAAAAAAGCATTTTCCTCCTCATCGAGTTATGTTTGTATTTATGAGTTTTCATATTTAATCGGCTTTACGTCGATTCCAATGTATCCGTGATGGACCGATATCGGCCGATGATATTGTCTCTAAGTTCTCGTCACGTTGCTTCAGTGGATTTCTGTCTTTGACTTTCTGTGTCAATAAAATCATCAATTTGTCTGCGTTGATGTGAGTCAACGTGTGTGTTTGCTGATTCAGCACAAGAGCCGGTCATGGAGTTCCCTCCCCCATCAGAGTGTGTGTGTGTGTGTGTGTGTGTGTGTGTGTGTGTGTCTGTCTGTCTGTCTGTCTGTCTGTCTGTCTGTCTGTCTGTCTGTGTGTGTATGTGTGGATCAATGAAAGTCCATTTTATACCAATCTTTTTTATATTATGAGCGACGGCTTCATCTATAATTAAAACGTCCTTTGTGAGCTCAACTATCACCATCGATTCCTGTGTGTGTGTGTGTGTGTGTGTGTGTGTGGTCTGGTGTGTGTGTGTGTGTGGTCTGGTGTGTGTGTGTGTGTGTGTGTGTGTGTGTGTGTGTGTGTGTGTGTGTGTGTGTGTGTGTGTGTGTGGTCTGGTGTGTGTGTGTGTGTGGTCTGGTGTGTGTGTGTGTGTGTGTGGTCTGGTGTGTGTGTGTGTGTGTGTGTGTGTGTGTGGTGGACAGGGCTATTATCAGCATTGATTGGCAGACGGCTGTTACCAAGAGAAGAAGATTGGAAGAAGACAGGCTAATGGAAAGAGAGAGGGATGATGAGGCTCTTCGGGGAGATTGGCTTCAGAAGGAGCGAGGGATGACGGAGGTGGAGAACATGGTTGTGTGTCGTTCTGGTCAATTGGTCTCAGCTCGTCTGGACCCGCAGATTCCTAACAAGCTAGAACTGAAAAGCGCTCGTCTTACAACACCGATCTGCGGCGCTCGATGAATCAGACAGGGACAAAACCTGCGTCCTCCACTTCCACTGCTGGTAGAGATTTCTGGGTTTCAGGTTCTTTAGCATCCATCCATTATCTGGACCATTTATCCTGAGAAGGCCTGAGGGGAGCTGGAGCCAGTCCCAGCCGACACTGGGCCGACACTGGGCCACCACAGGGCCGACACTGGGCCGACACTGGGCCGACACTGGGCCGACACTGGGCCGACACTGGGCCAGCACAGGGCCGACACTGGGCCGACACTGGGCCGACACTGGGCCACCACAGGGCCGACACTGGGCCACCACAGGGCCGACACTGGGCCGACACTGGGCCGACACTGGGCCGACACTGGGCCGGCACTGGGCCGGCACTGGGCCGACACTGGGCCGACACTGGGCCGACACTGGGCCAGCACTGGGCCGACACTGGGCCGACACTGGGCCACCACAGGGCCGACACTGGGCCGACACTGGGCTGACACTGGGCCGACACTGGGCCACCACTGGGCCACCACTGGGCCGACACTGGGCCGACACTGGGCCGACACTGGGCCGACACTGGGCCACCACTGGGCCACCACTGGGCCACCACTGGGCCACCACTGGGCCGACACTGGGCCGACACTGGGCCGACACTGGGCCGACACTGGGCCACCACTGGGCCACCACTGGGCCGACACTGGGACGACACTGGGACGACACAGGCTACAACCAAACTACTACTCTTTCATGTGAAAGGGATTTTTTTTAAACTACAATTTGATATTATAATTTATATGCTTAAAATATATCTTCAGATTATCAGAGTAAATCTGATTGGATGACTGGGTGAGATTTGAAGCTCTTACAAAGTTATGATGCATATTAATGTACAACATTGCACAAATATAGGTTTTTTACGTGTCTTTCTGCATCAAAGATAAAATCCTATTCAAAAAGGGAAACTGCTCGATGTCCCTCTGGGATCCTGAAGGTAGATTTTTCAGAGACTTCCGAAGCTTCCTGAGGTTCACGGAGAGAGAGAAGGTTCATGAGCTCATCTTGAAGCTTCTTCAGAGGAAAGAGCCTCCGGGCTTTTCCTCCGTCATCAAAAACCACTGGAATTTGCCTCGGAGCCATTTTTATTTCCCAGACTGTAAACGGAGAGAAAGCATTTCCATACCTCCACGCAGATCAGCCGAGGCCGCCACGTAGGCAAACGTGTCCATGTTGATGATGTCGATGACCGGGCTGACCACACGGGTCGGGTCCTGCACACAAACACACAAACACACAAACACACAAACACACAAACACACAAACACACAAACACACAAACACACAAACACACAAACACACAGACAGTTGTGTTAGTTCAGGGAGCAAATACGACATAAAAGGGTTCTAAAGAAAATGAAAAATAAGAGCGTGTTCCTGTGAGCAGATGGAATCAGGTTCCACTAGATGAGATTTTCATTCCCGTGTGTGTGTGTGCACATGTGACTGATTGTATATTCCAAGGTCATTATACTGAAGCACATTAAAAGGAATTTAAGTCATTCAACAGCAATCATGCACATGGCACATTAAGTGAGGAGAGAGTGACCTCTGCTCGACTTCAATTCCTTTTTATTCACTTTCCTCACATTAATGTCAGACTATGGAGCCATGTGAAAATAGGAAACACTGAATGAAAGCAGAATGAATCAAGACGAGGAAAAACTGGATAATACAGTGAATACAGAGTCCGTACATGGGATCAAATTTTCAAAGATTAATGGTTTAAAGTAACATTTAACTAACTTGTGGAACCTGAACACACAATGGGGCGAGAAGAACGACTCAGGAAAACATTTGCTTTATTCTGCTTGTTGCCTGAGAACAGAAAGAACGGACGACGTATCTCCACTTCCTCCCAATGTGAAAAAACTAAACCAAAATACGGATGTTACTATTGAGTCTGAGCTGTGATGATCGCGGAGCCGCAGTGTCCCAGACACAAAACACCCACAATCCCTCAGCCTGGTTTAATCATCCATGAGGCCACATGACTCTCGTGGATTCAGTTTGGTTATTACCTCTTTAGGCCTTAAATAGAACCCGTAGCAGTTACCCAACTGGCAAAAGGTCTGTGCTTGATTCCCCCTCATATTTCTATACCTCGATGGCACCATTAGCTCGTTACAAGGATAAAAGTACAACACACACACACACACACACACACACACGTTCCAGACCTGAGCTCCCTGCTAAATCATGGAGCGTCCCTCTATTAGTTTGGCCGAACGGCTGGATGCGTCCTCAGCCGGTGATATTCCCGAGCAGGTGGAGCGGTTCCGGACCATTAGCTGCCGGGTCAGTGCAGCTCCGGCTGCGGACACATCACACAGCTCTGCCTCTGCTCTCGTGGCTGTTAGGGTAACGACAGTGTGCAGCACTCGGGGCCAGGCGGGCCGCCACATTACGGTTTAATTGGATGACTGTTATTCTCAAATCGCTTGGGAACGATTTCTTAATTTCAGCCATTTCTTATGTTGTTGTCTTCACCCCCTCCCCCCCACCATCATTTTGAAAAAGACAACATTGAATGAGGAGGAGGAGCTTCGCTTGTTAACTACCGATCCATCACAACATGGATGTTATAAAACTATCAGGATTCAGTTCACTTTCCACTCTCAGGCCCACAAGTCGTCATGAGACACACGACTGATGGACGGAGATAAAGACAGAAGCACTGAGTGAATGTCAAGTATATAAAGTATATATAATTACAGTCCATTTACCAACTAGTATATGTATAAACTAAACATTTGGTAAAAACCAGGCAATGAACAGTGAATCTGTGTCTTCAGGTTTTATTCCTTTTATTTGAATATCTTTCCTGGGAAACATTATTACGGTTGATTCAGTGAGTAAGTGATATGCTTCATGTTTTAACACCGATAAGAATATTGTGCCCTCGTGGATTAGCAGAGAAAAGACTTTCACCTGCAGAATCTCCGACCTCATTCACCGAATAAAGAAACGGGAACAGACCAATTACAGGAGCAGAGAGGGAGCTCGGTGTGCGTGCACGGAGAGCGTGCACGGAGAGCGTGCACGGAGAGCGTGCACGGAGAGCGTGCTCGGAGAGCGTGCACGGCGAGCGTGCACGGAGGGTGTGCACGGTGAATGATAAAACACAGACCTGAAGAAAATGCAGTGAAGCTGGAGTTCATTATATTGTAACAACGATGGGTTTAACTTTTAATATTTTGCTGCCGAACTTCAGACTAAATCAATAAAAGGAAAATTGAGACTGTTAAATTATTTATCAAGATAATATAAACATAACAATAGGATTTCTTCATTTGTCCGATGGTACAATAAACAGAACATTTAAAAGTTGCTAACACAACGAATCCCACGTTGTTGTGTTTGACTTTGTGAATCTCACTTCATGCTGCGCTTCTCAAAATCATGAATCCTTCTGCACTCTGTCTTGTTAATGGTGCATCGATTATTAAACCCTTGTTTATCTTTGTTTAGCCATAACTTTCTATTGTCATTAACTTTGTTATTCATTCAGTATTCATCCTAAACCCTCATTTAGCTCCCGTGCATCTGTCTGTGTGTGTTGTTTTTGTACAAGCTCTTCAGGATGAATGTTCCCCAGTGGGATTTATAAAGTTGTTTTCATGGTAGGAGACAAATGTAGTTTTGAATATGCACAGAACAAAATATGATGCATGAATGGAATCAGAAACTGGGCAATGAAAGCAAGTAGAGCAGACGTTCACCTGGAAGCTGAGCAGAACTTCAGCTTCATAACAATGTGTGTGTGTGTGTGTGTGTGGGTGTGTGGGTGTGTGTGTGTGTTTGTTTTCCTGGATCAATACCTCATACATTTAAATCTAAATATTTGACTATAAAGTGAGCGGACAGACAGTGACAAATGACTCACTCACACACACACACGCACACAGACACACACACACACACATTGTGAGTATGAATATGGATGATATGTTGGTGCAGCTGCAGAATCGGACTCCGCTGTGGTTTTACTTTATTGATCGCTGCTGTGCTGATGGAGATCACAGGTCTTTAATATCAGCAGAAACAACTGTTGACTTGATGCATCGCAGCAGGAGGCGACAGCTGAGAAAATGAAGGGATTGGCAGAGGAAAAGGGGGGATGAAATAAGAGAAAGATGGTGTGGAAGGAGGGAGAAGGAAAGGAGGTATAGAAGGTTATTGAGGAGGAGAAGGGAGCTGACAGCAGGTGGGAGGGCGAGAGCAAATAAGAGAGCAGGGGGGAATTGGAAGAGATGAGAGATAGAGCGGTGGCATGGAGGGAGAGAGGAGAAAGGATGAGGGGAGGAGGGACGTGATTAGAAAAGAGGAGAGGAGACGATGACACTGGAGGACAGACAGAGGACGTGTGAGCAGAGGCAAAAAGAGGAGCGGGGAGGTAAGGACAGGAGGAGGGCGAGGTGAGAGAGAGGAGGATGAAGTGACGAGTGGTAGAAAGAGAGAAGGGGGAGGAGGTGAGGAGACGAAACAAGAGAAGGAGCCGAGGGGTGAAGGAGAGAGTGCAGCACTTATTTCTAAATGAGCGGCAATCAGACCGACAGCTATTCTCTCTCATGGGGGACCACTGTCCTCACACACACACACACACACACACACACACACACACAGACACACACACACACACACACACACACACACACACACACACACACACACACAGACACACACACCTGTTTGATCCTCTGCAGCAGCGGAGGCAGCCAGTCCTTGTTGACCTCACAGTGAGAGTCCAGGAAGGTGAGGACCCCGGCACTGGCAGCGTCGGACCCTCGCACCCGGGACCGGATCAGACCTGAACACACACAGACACGTTAGTCATTAATACATACGTAATACAAACATTATTAATACATATTCATAGTTGGACTGATAAAAACCTATTTGAAATGGATTCATGGGCCCAAAAAGGAAACTCTTGCTAAATTCTAAAACCCATAACACAAAATTAGACAATGGTCTCACCGGACTTAATATTTTTTATTTATTTGTTACTATTTTTACTTTGAGCCTTTTTTGGCTGCTTCCAAGATTATTAGAGAGTTCACGTTCACTTCATCTGGAACATCTGCTGAACCTCTGCACCTCCATCAGCTGTGTCTGTGGTTAAAAGAACAACATGACCGATCCAGGAAGTGAAGCCGAGGGTCTCGTTCGCCCCCTGGTGGCTGACGGCTGTCCGTCATTACACCCCGCCTCCTCCATATTTGCCCCGAGGGACATGACAGTCCACTTCCAGGCCGACGCACACGCAGCTGGAATCGAACCCACGGCCTCAGAGCCGCTCGCTCGCTGCTGAATTCAAATTGATTCCTCTCAGGGCGGCAGATCGGATAAGACGGTTTTTTAAATCAACTTTCACGCTCACGAGCTGTGACTATCGGTTACACACACTCGCTGCCGCCGTCTCACAGACACACACATGCTGTGGGGTGGGGGGGGGGGGGGGGGAGATCGATGCAGGGCTCTTAAAGGCCCTGTCAGACATGGACACAACCTTTTAACAGGCCCATCACACTCTGCATGTGTGGGTCTGTCCTAAGAGGTGTGTGTGTGTGTGTGGAGGTTAGCGTCAGCAACAGTAAATGTGTGTGTCAGCTGATTGCAGTTGTGTTGCAGAAAGAAACTGTGTGTGTGTGTGTGTGTGTGTGTGTGTGTGTGTGTGTGTGTGTGTGTGTGTGTGTGTGTGTGTGTGTGTGTGTGTGTGTGTGTGTGTGTGTGTGTGTGTGTGTGTGTGTGTGTGTGTGTGTGTGTGTGTGTGTGTGTGTGTGTGTGTGTGTGTGTGTGTAGATGAGCCTGTTCGGGAGGTCTCCCTGATGAGGGGCTGTGTTCTCTTCCATTTGGACTAAATGGTCTAATCAATACTCCCTGACATGAAGACATAGTGCGTGTGTGTGTGTGTGTGTGTGTGTGTGTGTGTGTGTGTGTGTGTATAGTGACTGTGCATTGTGTCCATTGTGAGTGTGTGTGTGTCGGTGTGTGTGTCGGTGACATTGTACGAGGGGCCGTGAAGTTTCATGCGCCCGTGTTAGGCCAAGGCTCAGCCAATTAAAAATCCCATTTCATCCTCAATAAGGCTTTATTTTCTGGATGGATGGATGGACACACACACACACACACACACACACACACACACACACACACACACACACACACACACAGACACACACAGACACACACACTGCAGGACAGGCTGTGTACAGGGGACAGTGTTAATCTGCACTGATAACTTGATAACTATCTGCACCTATCACAGCTTCCATCTTAAAAGTGAGGACGTTTCGCTCGTCCCTCTCTCTCTCTCTCTCTCTCTCTCTCTCTCTCTCTCTCTCTCTGTCTCTCTCTCTCTCTCTCTCTCTCTCTCAGGTGCGTCTGGTGGAACTGAAGTTACAGTTCCTCCTCCACAAGTTTGAGAAAGGTTTTTAAATATTGTTCAAGCACTTTGAAGAGTGTAAACTGATGCATAGTGTATTGTGTTATTTCTGTAAAATGTTTAAATGCTGTTATGTCTGCAGCTGAAGCTTCATTGTTTTCTGTGGGGGGGGGAGAAGCTCACGTTACAGAGTTTGGGATTTTTAACGATAAACCTATAAATACTGAAGAAGCAGAATGTGTCCTTTAAGCTTTTCGGAGTGAATCTAACAGTCCTCTCCTCGGCTGTAGATCTGTACGTTCAGTAAGTCTCTGCACGCTGTGGACATTACAATATTCATCACACAGAGGAGGAGGTCTTTGTGGTGGTCGCTCTGGTCATCCTGCATCAGCAGCTTGTTCCCCCCCCCCGTTCAGCCGTCACCTAGCAACAGAGCGACGGACGGAAAAGCTTGATTGAAAAGGTTGATTTGAAAATGAATTCTGCAGAGGTTGTCACCTCTCCGTCTGCCGCCACTAACGCTTCAAAGAACTGTCGGAGAAGTGCAATGCATCATGGGATATGCACCTGGTGGAGCCGCTGTTTCTCGGGGGGGGAGAAAATGACCTGACCCCCCCCCCCCCGACCCACAGACAGATCATTTCTAACAGGTCTCATGTCTTAAAACATAACCTCGTTGGGTGAAGCAGCAATAAATAATACAAATGTCTGAATGCAGGTGATTCAAGGATAAGAGCACATTGTGAAAGTGTTCCTCATAAATTCTTTACACAGAATCGAACATGTGAACGTTTGTGACCGAGCACCCCCCCCGCCCCCCCCCCCCCATGCGCCTGGTGAGTTTTTATTTTATAGACATTAAACACACGATCGAGTCAGGAGGCCTGAAGCCATAAACTGTTAACAAGCCAAACGCATGAACCGTGCGTGTGTGTGTGTGTGTGTGTGTGTGTGTGTGTGTGTGTGTGTGTGTGTGTGTGTGTGTGTGTGTGTGTGTGTGTGTGTGTGTGTGTGTGTACGACGTGAGTGCGCGATAATGAAATCCATCAGTGACATTATGTAGGACAAGTGTTGCCGTAGTTATACAAAGAGAGAGAGAGAGAGAGAGAGAGAGGGGAAGGAAGTGACTCTGAAAGACGAGGAGTTATAAAACGCTTTCAGCCGAGACAACGACCGGCGTTAGAAGCGTTCGGTGTTTTCTCCTCGAGCTCCGGTCGGTTCAGAACAACATGTTCAACCCTGGAAGTTATAATCTGAAAGACCACCTCCTTGTGTTATATAAAAAGGTTTGAACAACGACTAAGTGGCACGAACACTTTTCTTCCGGCGCTGTCACGGGGTCGGTCACAGCGGGATCAGGCTCAGGAAGGAAATTACATCTCAGGTCCAACATGCAGCTTTCAGAAGCAGAGCTTTTTAGAAAATGGTCATTTCTGTCACTTCTTATTGATTTGAACCCTCATGGGGTCCAATTATTTCTGCATATTAATATATTTAAAGTTAGTTCTTTGTGCTCACTCTTGAGTAGAGAGTTTATTCTCATTGTACAAGACAAAGCAGCAGCAAGAAATCAGAGAAACTGCTTCTGACAAGAGAGGAGCCAATTAATATTGGTTTTGCACAGAATATTGCTCATAAGAATAATGTGCAAGTACAGGTCACATATCATACTTAAGAATTAGGTTTCAACTAATCCTCAACCACCAAAATGTACAAAAACAAACGTTATTCAAGCTCAATTTCATGTACTTTTAATAATAATGATAATAAGATGTCAGTTCTGTAAAGAGGAAGCATCACAGACGGATCACTGGGAGCATCAGGACAAATCGATGAACAAAAATAAACCACGTTCCTCCTCCATCTCCGTGTTGAACTCCTGATCCTGAACATTGAACCGGGATCATCTGCTGAGGAATTGGATTAATCTCTTCAAACCCTTTTCTGCTCCGTAAAACGTTTTCAGTTCCCAGAAGGCTCGCGACTCCGTCACATTGTCGAGCTGTCAAGTCAATTTGTGTTTTGCTTTCACTCACATTTCTAAATTTAAGAGCGTGGCAGCAGCTCCAAATGGATTTCATAGAGAAATGACAAGCGTAGCCACTGAGAAACAACATCAGTGTGATTGAAGCGTTGAATCTCCACACTCAGATTATTTAGACGTTTGGCTGCTTGGTTGTGTTTTTGGATATTTTGGTTTCAGGTATTTCTGTTTCCGTGGAGGATGATTTCTCTTCCGTTCCTCCTGTTTTACGACGGACTGACGTTTCACTCGCAGCACAAAATAAGAACATACACAGCTCACAGCCGACCTCTGACCTCAAACAGGAGCTCAGGACTGAGCTGTGGTCCCCATTAGGTGTACTGGTCCTGACAATGACTACACACACACACACACACACACATTTATGCAGGAATGCAAACAAACAAAGTATGGATAATAAAAAATGCAAATGTACATGCTGAAAATGCAAATGTAAATTCTCATTAGTAAACAAACAAGTAAATTCACACCTACAACACACACACATACACACTCATACACACACACACACACACACATACACACACATACCTTCTCTCTTGTTGTTGCGGAGACATTTGACTTTGGGCAGTTTGGTGAGAAGCTGACAGTCACTTTCTGGAAAAGAAGAACAGTATCAAGCAAAAGGAATAAAATAACAATATAAAACAGAATCCCACGTGCTTTGTGATGTTTTTTATAATTTTCTCTCAAACTCTGGAGGGAAATCAGCAGCTTGTTAAACCGCTCGGCGGCAGCAGGACGACAGTTTCCAGTGTGACGGCTCAGACATGTTGTGTAGTTGTTGTGTAGCCGGCTGTGTGCTCCCCGCTGGATTTCTGAGTTGCATTAAAATTGTATTTTAAATAATGCTGTAGTACATGATGAAATCGTGCTCTGGTGGAAACTGTCAAAATGAAAAGAGGCAGAAACAGCTGCTGGGATATGAATCATTTACCACAAAATATATTAATATTAAAAAAGGATTCAAAACAAGTATTTATGAGGTGAAAAGAACCGAATAAAAAACACACTTGAGAAAAATTCTTGTGTCACACGGTGTCAAAGTGACTTGGCCCTGAATGAACGACTGAAAACCTCCATCAGTGACCTTCGACCCCGGGGAGGCGGCTGCTCCTTCTCTACTGTATGAAAAGGAAACTCTTGTGAGGAACTGAGGCAGAAAAGAAATGTTGACTCACTCATAAGCCTGATTTAAAAAATCTAATCTTGCAATGTTTAAGTAAAAAACATTTCTTGGATCTGCAGCACAGATTAATGGGTTCTCTCTCCAGGACGATACCAGGAAATCCATCCTGGTCATTTTCACATGAACTCAGGAGGAGGAAGTCTCACACGTTCTCCAGAGTTTGCATTTCACACATCAGATGATGACAGGACGTCTCGCTTTAGGTCCACTGTGGAGGTCACATGCTTTTGTTTTGCCATTCGCTCTTAATTGCATAAACTCGTTTTTTTTCCCAATGTCTTCTACGTGTCGATTTCGCTTTTTATTTTATATCTTGTATCTTGTATTTAGAATATTTAGATATCTCCAGTTTCAATGTTGTCATTTAAATCTATACTCCGAGTATCTGTGGACGTTCCCACAGATCGTCTTCCTCCCTTTGACCCAGAACGAAGGTGTTTTCTCATCTCCATTGTGATCCTGACACTGTGGACCCAGCTGCTCTGGACACGTTCCTCCATCTGACCTGGTGCTGAGGTCTCATCTCTGTTATCTCTGACCTGGAAGAGAACAGGAGTGTGTGTGTGTGTGTGTGTGTGTGTGTGTGTGTGTGTGTGTGTGTGTGTGTGTGTGTGTGTGTGTGTGTGTGTCTGTGTCTGTGTCTCACCGTCGATGCTGAAGTCGTCCACCAGGATGATTTCATGGATGAGATGAACTGGAGTTCGGTTTAAAACACTGGAGAGAAAGAAAGCGACAAAAGAAAAGAGTCTTTAATATGCACAAACAGAAAAAAAATGTGTTCAAAATACAGGAGGCCGACAAGTAAATGCCAACACACACACACACACACACACACACACACACGGTCATGAACCCATTAAGCATGCAGCACACCATATGAAACAACATATTGAAAATGTCAGCTCAAATTCCTGTTATGAAAATGTGAAACATGTTCCCTCTAAAAAAAACAGTTTCATTAAAGAGGAAGATTGAAACATAAAAAATTCATAACTTTCACGGGAAGAAAATGAGAAAACACATTTTGTTCTGCTCCGTTTTATTTCAATAACCTGAGCGTTCATCACTCGCTCTGAATGAAGGTGCAGACGGAGAGAGGGAGGAGGAGTGAGTGTAGGAAAGAGGAGAGGAAAGGGAGCAAGGGATCATGGAGAGGAAATGGAGGAGAGAAAGTAAGGAGGAGGGGGGAAGAGAGAGATGGGAGGAAGGGGAAGCAGAACAAAAGAGAGGAGGAAGGGAAGGAGAGAGAAGAGCGTGAGGAGGTGAGCGAGGGAAGGATTAAAAAAATGGAAGATGATATTTACAGAGGATGAATGAAAAATGAACAAGGGAGATGAAGGCATACAGAGGAGGTGAAGAGAAAAGGACAGATGGATGAATGAGGGAGGAAGGAGAAGGACTGAAGCAGAATAAAGAATGTGTGTGTGTGGGGGGGGGGGGTAAGGAACAAAGAAATGGAAAGGGAGAGAGAGAGAGATTTTCCACGAACAAGGGATGAATCTAAAAAGAATTGAGTGAGAAAAGTAAAACGCAGGAAGAGAAGAGAGATATGAAGAGAATGTAAGAGGAGGGAGGAATGGACACTGGTTGATTGAGACAGAACCAAAAGGAGGAGGTGAGAGTGACGAGGGGAACGAGGGATGAGGGGATAAGAGGAGGAGGAGGAGGTGTGGAGCAAACTTATGAGTCTCCGAAGCACCGGACCCCATCAGGAGGAGTGATGGATGCTGGGAGGGAGGGGGAGGTGGAGCGAGATGAAAGAGTGAGGGATAATAAAGGAGGGAGGGAGAGAGAGAGAGAGAGAGAGAGAGAGAGAGAGAGAGAGAGAGAGAGAGAGAGGTGGCAGGCTAGTAAGGGAGACAAATAACCCTGATTCTCTCTCTCTCTCTCCGTGGAGTCGAGGGCCGATCAGAGGAGATGGATGAATGGATTGATGGATGAGATGGAGGGAGGGAGGAAAGGTGTGTGGGGGGGGGGGCAAGCAAATAAATGAAAGGGAGGAACGAGGGGCTGAGGATGGGGGGGGGGGTGAAAGAGAAAGAGAAACGAGGCGACGGAGCGGAAAGCAAAGAAGAGTATTTATCTCATTAGTTCACATTAAAGCGTTCAGTGGATCACTCCATCGTTTGTCCTCCGTCTCTTCCTGACGTCTCTTTTTATATTCCCTTCATCTCTCTCTCTCTCCGTCCCTCCGTCTTTCCCTGACGTCTCTTTTTATTCCCTTCATCTCTCTCTCTCTCCGTCCCTCTGTCTTTCCTAATCTGTCCATCCATCTATTTTACACTGAGCAGGACAGGTATGGATGAACACAATCTATGTTTCTCTCTGTACAACTCCTCTCCTCCCTTCCCCCCCACCCCCCCCTCTCTGGTTCACAGGCCACTAGCGATGAGGCTAACCCCCCCCCCTCCCCCTCCTACGCCCCCCCCCCTCAGGCGTGTGGAGGGAGCAGCTATCTCACGCTCACAGGAAACATTATCACCCCCGACAGTACCACAGAACAGCGGCTCGTTTCCAACTTTCTATATATCAATTTTAGGGGAGAATTTTTTTTGAGGAGGGGGGGGGGGGAGACATTTTCATTACCCACAGCTGCCATTTGGAGAGCACTTCTCATCCAGAGTGCAGAGAGAGAGAGAGAGAGAGAGAGAGAGAGAGAGAGAGAGAGAGAGAGAGAGAGAGAGAGAGAGAGTCTCCACAGCTGTGTGAGGCCCCGGTGGGAGTTCAACCTGTGATGCTGCTGCTAACTGGGTGCTGACGCTGGGTGGGGGGGGTGAGGTTCCCACCGGAGCCACTGCTCAGCCAGGCGGCGAGGACATAAAGCTGCCAACCAACGCACGTTGTATTTCATAAAGACAAAGAGAGGTGATGTCACAGTTGAGTGTCGGACACGGTGCAGGTCATCAACTCTTTAGCGTCCGACCAGAAACATCCGTCCCTCATCGACAGGAAGTGACCACATGATACGAGATCACAGAACCGTAACCACGATTGTGATCCATGTTTACTAGAATTACAACTTCTCATAATGAATTAAACGATCTTTAACTGAGCTGTGAGCGACGCCATTTGCCATCGTCCCTCAAGTTTTTACCATTCACGCAGACGGTCACACCTTAGTCAGATTTTATTATTATTATTATGATATGTTGCAGATCGCTGCACATTATAGAGCAGACGTTAAAATGTTACAGAAAAAAATTAAAATGATTCAAATAGTCAGTAAGATCAGAGCCTGGATAAAAACCTTTTACATTCAAAGTTAAAAAGGTGAATTCAGATCTGAAGTCCGGAGAAAAAACCCTTTCACACTAAGATGTAACTTTAAAGTTGGATTAAAAAGAGGAGGAGCCAGTTTCAAAGAGTCGGGGCCCTTCTCTAATAAATCCTTCGCTGACGACCTCGGGTTGAAACATTCGGTATCAAAAGAGCTGAGATGAACAGAGCAGCTGATTGGTCGGATCGATTCTGTGTCTCGTGAACTGCTGAGACTGGAAACCTCTCCGGCTCTTCTCCCACTTCCTGCCGAGCTGGTGCTGAGGCAGCGTCCAGCTCCACTCGGCCCGGAGCAGGACGAGCTGCTGAGAGGACGGACAGATGGACGGACGGTCAGTCGGCTCGTTAGCTGTGCTCCAGGCCTCCGGCAGGAAGCAGGTGCAGCTGGGAGACGTCCAGGTCCGCGTGTTCAAGCCTCATCAAGGTTGAAGAAGTTGATTTTAAGTATTTCTGAAAGAACGATAACTTATAGAGAACAGAGACATATCCTCAATGTGCAGGATGAGGAGCGGTGGAGAAGAAACATGAGGATCAGAGCTTCGTATGAAACAGATCAATTTCTCCACCTCTTGCTTTAAACTGCTGCTGTTATTTCTTTCTATAATAAATTCTGTAACTTATAGTGTGGATACGTCCCACTGCTCATTTCTCTGGAGATGGAAACGTTGATCATCCAACTTCTTTGTCCCGGACTGAAACTCCTCTGAGCTGTGATGGATCTTCAGAGTCAGGACGGAGACTGAAGGCGCCGAGGAAAACTGAGAGAGGCAAATTTTTGTCCCATAAAATGAAAATCAAGATTTATCCGTGCAGAACTCGAAATGATGGCAACATAAAACTACTGCTTCAAAAAAATTCATAAAAAAGCACTTATAGGTAGAACTAGAGTGCTAGTTTTTAAATTAATGAATAATTCACAGGTAGACTATTTGTTTTATAGCCAATATGTTTTATGGCTAATTCAAAACTCAGCAAACAACCTACAACCAGAAAACCGGAGCTGTCCATGGTCCTGAAACAGCATCAGTCACATCTCAGTCAGTTTGTTCTTTTTGTTTAAAACCTGAATCTTAATTACAAATCCTCCGAACATCACGCAGAACAAATCTCTCAAGCTGCAGTCGTTAAAGCACATTTCACTTTTCTGTCTCCATGACGACACATCTGCAACCCCCCCCCCCCCCCCCCCCCCTTTAAAGCTCCTACCTCTTGCTGCCCAGGGTTCATGGAATTATTTACACCTGAAGAAGTGAAGCTTTCCTCTGTTGTGAGTTCGTTCTGCTCGGTCGCTTCCTGTAAAAACAAACCTCTTCCCTCCCTTTTCTTTTTTTTTTATTCCTGTTGTAAATCAGGCGCTAAATTTTTTTTTTTTAACCAACTCCATTACCTACAGGTGAGAAGTCAAATTAATTTCTACTGTTCTGCAATATTACACTTTGCTCTGGGCACAAATTTTACCCTTTTATTTTCTATCCCTTTTTTCCACCTTTGTACCGAGCTCCCTTCAGCTCCCCCCCCTCTCTGCCTGATTGGACCATTATTTTTTTAACATGCAGCAATAATTACTTGGTCGTTAAATGATCGACAGGACTTTTTCCCTTTCATCTTAAATCTTTCTCTGACAGAAATCCTTTCACAGCAGATCCACAGAAACTGTTGTTGGAGAGAAATCCTGATTCAGCCCTCGATACGTCCGGTTCTCTTCTCTTCTGTCTCACCACCTGTGATGTATGACACCGTAAATCTGCAGCCGGTAAACACTGTCTCATCACTGTTGATCTACAGAGCTGCACTGGGATCAGAAATCCAGTTGGTCCACGTTAATCACAGTAAATCTACAATAATCTATAGTATGATTACAGCCTGATGACACTGTGGTGCTGTGTGTACAGTGTAACATGATCAGATAATAATGCAACATTCAATAAATAGTATTATCACTGATGAACTGTAAATACTCCTGTCTCATTACAGCTGTCAATCAGCACCTTCAAATCGGAGCGAGCAGGAAGGAGATAAAACTGGAGGTAGAACAAGCAGAGTCCAGATTGGCCTCGGACACGACCGCAGCAGAAACCGAAGATAATAAATCTACCAAACGACCGCTTCCTACTAAATCCTGAGTGATCAGTTGCAGAAGAAGTGACCCGAGCTCTTTACTCTGCGTTTTCAGGGCCGCTGAAGCAGAAAGTGCTGAGCTGGTGCTGATCTAGAAGCTGCATTTCTACGCTCCCACCCAACGAGTGCTGAGCAGAGCAGGACGGCTGGTGGGCCGGGTCACAGACCGAGCGGGTCGTTAGACGAGAATCCAGGTGTTTGAGTCTCTGCACAGACGTCGAATGACTTTAATATCTATAAAATAATAAAAGTCATAAAAGACAGTTATTAACATTAATTATTCATTGTGAAATCAGTGAAAATCTGAAAAGGTCTCATCTCACAACGTTAAAACCTATTCCTGGATTCTCCCCCCTAATCTGGATCCACACCAGTAATTAATTGTTTCTTCCCTGAAAGTCTTGTGGAAATCCATGATGTAGTTCTTGTGCAACATTACTTCCAAACAGAAAGAGGCACAGGGGTGAAAACATAACCTCCTTGGTGGAGCCAATCACCCAAACTGGAGAAATCTCACAGGTCACAGTCCTTTAAACTGTTTTCCAATGGACAATTTTAAAACGCTAATACTTGGCACCTTATTTGCAGCTTTGGCGAAAATGTATTTGAAGATTTGAAAAGAGTAATTATTAATTCAGTCTGTAAATTAGCTGATTCCTGCGCCTGTAACGATGGATCCTCTGCAGCTCCGGAGGCTGTTTCACATGAACACACACACACACACACACACACACACACACACACATGCAGCAACTAAACACACTCAACAAATACAAAACCAAAGAACTCTCTCTCCACCTGCTTATCTCTGGCACAGAGAAATAAGATCAATTCTTCAGATCAGAGCTTGATTAAATATCGACACGGCCGAGCTCTCTCCCTCCGAAAGAAACTCTTTGATCGGGAGATGAAAGCTTTCAAAGTGCTCGTCATTGTCTCAGAAATCAAACTTATTAAAGTTGAGCCTTCAAAGTGCAAGAAGATCCTGAATAAAACCCTTTTATGATGCGGTTTTATGCATTCAATACACTCTCAGTGTTTCAGAGTCTCTGGAGCAAAACCTTATTACACAGTCAAAAGAAAACTTATCGTTATCGGCTCATTGAAGTTTCTCTCCACTGCTGCTGCTGCTTGGAAACTGACACTTTCAATCAGATTGTAAAGTCGCCGTCCTCGACTGAATATCTTTCAGATCCTCTCCACGTTTCATACGGCTGAAAATCTTCTGTAAACCTTTTTTTTCAGCTCAGATCCAGTGGAGATCGGAGAATAAGCAGTTTGCCATTTTTCAGAAGTGTTCACCCGTAAAGATGATGATGAGGCGGTTTCTCCGCTCGATACGTTATCACACGATCACATCTGGCAGCCGCTGACTTCCTCTGCTGCTGCTGCGGATCAGATGCTTTGCTCAAGGGCACAACAGCAGCCGCTAGAAAGATATCACACAGGCGTTGTTCTTTTCTTATGATCTTATGATTCATTGTTCATCATGTTCTCATGTGAACGACCGACAGAGGACTCACATCGAGATCTTAACCTTCTTTAGAGCCTTCTTCAGTTCGACATCGTGTCCAGCGCCATCTTGTTTTTTTAATCAAGAAGAAACCATATTTGGAGGAGAGGTGGGTGGAGCCTGACTGAGAGCTTGAGGACACTTCACGCCCACTTACACCTGCACCCATGGGACGGTGCTAGCTGTCAATCACACAATATCGAATGCATAATTCATACACTTCTATAGAAACAGCATTAAATCATAATAGACTTTCACTAAAACGGATTACGAAACTCAAACAACTGAAAGCGTCCGCACGTTTCGCTTGAAGCTGGAACTACTGACTGCAGGTGGGAAAATCCATCTGGGATTGATGGTTTGCTTCGGGTCAGGACGACTGTAGATTTCACTCAATTTGGAGCTAATGAGCCAAAACCTGCAGAAGTTCAGGATGGTCCAATAAATCTCCTTAAGTCAGCAACACTTCCTGATCCTGACCTCTGACCCCTCCACACCGAGAAGGGGTCAGAGGTCATACAGGAATATCACAGATACTTGGGAAACACCTCTTTTTTGAAAACGTTGTCTCTGTTAAACTCCATAAAGACATTTCTCTCCACTTCATGTCTCATCTCCTCTGTTTTCACTCTGTTGACTGATGTTGTCGTCAGCTGCCTCCTCGGGATCCAGTGACTAATTCACAGAGTGTAAATGTCAACTGATCTGTTCCAGCTCAGTTAACTTCTCAAGATACACAAAGTGTTTCTGCCTTAAAGAAACAACATGAAACAGGAAACTGCAGCAAGAACAAAGTGAGCGTTGGTGTGTGTCTGTCTCACTGAGCTCGTGGTTGGATCTGATGATGAAGGCGGAGCTCAGGGTTTAGTGAAAACACTGAATTCAGCGTAATGAGACAGTCGAGCTGGGTCATTAGGTCAGTAAAACAAGATCAATTATTAATCTTTGCATTATAATTGTTTCAATGCATAAAGTTTTCATAATTCAACTTTCACTGGGTCTAGAGAAGCATCTTCATGTGGGTGTGTCCTGAGACGTAGAGTCAGGGACGGAAAAACAAAGAGAAAACAGGAAGTAACTTTTTTCATTTTGAAAAGGTTTTCCTGTCAAATAAAAGCACTGATCCACACACACCGACACACACACACCGACACACACACACACACACACACACACACACACACACACACACACAAACAGTATATACAGGGGGCCAGAGCCAATAGGAGCAGAGCGGCCACGGGAGACAGATTGTCTTTTAATTGGTTGAAAACTGCAGAGCTGTGAGAAGGGCTGAAGGGGAGGACACAGACACACACACACACACAGAGAGACACACACACACACAGACACACAGACACACACACACACACACACACACACACACACACACACACACACACACACAGTGTCCTCTGTGACAGTCAGGAGACGTCCCTGCTGACAGACTCACTATAATGAGCTGAACCGAGGCCAAAACCTGGAGGTGTCTGTGTGTGTCTGTTTTTGTTGTGTGTGTGTGTGTGTGTGTGTGCGACAACCTGCCGATATCAAACTTAAAGACACAACGATGCTTCAGAGATTTAGGGGTCAGGGTGGTTTAAGTGTGTGTGTGTGTCTGTGTGTGTGTGTCTGTGTGTGTGTGTCTCCCAGCATCTCTGCTGTAAATTTTGCCAGCTGAATTTTCTTTGCTCAACACAACAGTTTAATGACGTCTGATACTTAAACCATTAATTAAGATTAAAGCTCTTGATGGTCGTTATTCTGGCGGATTTAAATATCATAAAACTGAAATACAAGTAGAACATGTAAATACAAATTAGATCAATAGCTTCGCATCGATTCAACCTCACAGAACTAAACCTTCAGCAAACCACCGTCTGTAAATAATCCACGGCCAGAACCATTATTATGAACCAGTTTTGCCAGTAAACCATATTGTAGAACATTAGATGATCGGTGTGTGTGTTTGTGTGTGTGTGTTTGTGTGTCACCTCCTGATGGTGCGCAGCAGGGTGGATCTGGCCTCGTTGTGGAAGGTGATGATGATGGAGGTTGGAGGAAGATCAGAGTCGTAGTGAAGGGTTGTGCATCTGGAGAGAGAGAGAAGAGAGAGAGAAGAGAGAAGAGAGAGAGGAGACCATGATTTAAGTTTAAATGTATAGATAATATATAGAAACTGCTTCTACCTCCACCAAGCACCAACTGTCTCTTTCGGAAAACACATTTAAAAATCACTAGATCCGAAATAACATTTGGATCTGCACCATCACACATTCTTCCCCGATTCAAACCACATCCGGCCACAAGTTCCGTGGAAATCCATAATCAGTAATAATTGCGTAATCCTGCTACCAGACAAACAAACGCAGACATAAACATAATTAAAATGGCCGAAGAATCACATCAACAGCAGCTTTCAAGGAACCAATGAAGAGAAATAACACAAAACAACATTTTGCTTGAACAAATGGAAAAACATATTCAGATGAAGCCGTCGTACGATCACAACAAGCGAACACATCCTGTCACATTTACATCACACGATTCATTTTAAACACTAATGACTTTAATACCTTAAAGACGAGTCGCAGCCTCATCACCATTAACGACTCTTAGAAGATCATTAGCATGTGATTGTTTCACTGTTTTGATGCTGATCTTTCAATTAAATGTTCAACTTTAATTCTGCCTTCAACTGTGCACAAACACACAAACACACAGTGTACGTGCACAGACACACACACACACACACACACACACACAGTGCACGTGCACAGCCAGACAGACACACACACACAGAGAGATGAGCCCAGACACATTGAAGATGAATTATAGATGATCAGCCAGAGGCTCATTGAAATACACCACATAACTGTCTGTTTGGGTGTGTGTGTGTGTGTGTGTGTGTGTGTGTGTGTGTGTGTGTGTGTGTGTGTGTGTGTGTGTGCATGTGTGTGTGTTGGCGTCGCTGGGTCAGCAGTCTTTCTTCTCAAAGAGCAGACACACACACACAGACACACACACACACACAGACACACAGACAGACACACACACACAGACACACACACACAGACACACACACACACACACACAGACAGACACACACACACACACAGCATAATGAGCAGACTGGCCTTTACCTATCAGATTGATGTATCGGTGACATTTTCAAACAGAAACACGCTGCTTGCTCTGCTCGGCTCATTTTAAAAAAACCTCACGTGTGCGACTGTCAGAGCTGCAGCACAACACACAACATCTTGACTTTATCTGCCTCCATTGTGACTGTTAATACAAACACAACATAAAGAACACAACACAACAAATGACCACTTCAGTGAACCCCTGTGCTTTTGTGAGTTTAGAGTTTAGAGTTAAAGTTAAAACCACGAGAGCATCAGAACAAAATGAGAGGAGACATCTGTTCATGTGATAGAAATCGTATTCACACACACACACACACACCACACACACACAAACACACACACACACACACACACACACACACACACACACACACACAGTTTATAAAGTTATGGTTTAAATCTCAGCCTGTGTGGCTCAGAGGCAAAAAAAAAATCTAAACCTCAAACCTCTGAAATAAGGAGATCATCTGATTCCATAACCGATATGTAGGAAAGTTAAATAACCTGTAACCTTCAGTCAGAAGTAGGGTTGCAAAGTGGTGGAAAGTTTCCATGGGAAGTTTAGCTCGGGAATTTTGTATATAAAATATGCAATTTAAACGCTGAGCAATAAAAACATCATTCAAAACTCTATTTTAAAGATGTATGGAACGTTGAGTTTCAACCCTCCACTGTGCATTCTTCCATCACATGCACAGATAACTCCCAGCATGCTTCACTCTACAGCAGGGCTATTGAGGCCTGCTGTAGAGTGCAGGACTAGTCAGGTAAGTTTCCATGATATTACTGGGAAAATATATTAGCATGCTGATTGAGGATTGTTCATCTGTTCATCTAGCCTATTTCTATTCATTTATCCATCAATTGTAAAATATTTTTACAGACGATTCCAATTGTTTGGCTAACTATTTATATCTCTGGCATTGCATTAGTGTTTTTTTACAAACTTTTTTCTCATCTTATTCTACAGAACAATGCCACGTGCACTCTCTCATGTGTGGAGACATTTCACCCCATCCAATGTAGAAGGAAAGGCTGTGTACATTTGCAAATACTGTGCAAAGACTTATGTTAAGAATGACACAACGATGCAGAAGCATATAGTCAAGTGCCCAAAGTTTCCTCAGGGCTCAAATCAGCCTATGACAAAACAAAATGTTTATATTTATGTCTGTATATGACAAGGTAAATACAGTTAGTATAAATTACCCACAACATTTCCAGTTTATTCCTGTTAATTCCCATATATTCCCGTTAATTCCCGTATATTCCCATGGAAAGTTTCCAACTTTGAATATTCCCCGGAATTT
>NC_083653.1:2280259-2290259 GCF_963576545.1 Limanda limanda
AAGATTTGATTCATGACGCATCAACTCACAAGAAACACAGCAAAGCGTCTCCTCAGCTTATGAAACTAAAAACAAAAAACCTCGTTATAACTCTAAAAGCTTCTGTTGTTTAAGTTTGAAGATTTGTTAATTAGCTGGTTTCCAAAATAAAAGCCGCTAACAAACCAGCAGAGCGTCGAGCAGCTTCTCCTCTGGGACCTAATAACAGGATGTGGAAATATTCTGTGCATATGTTAAAAATATTCAGTGAGGAATAACTGCTAAGAATATCAAAAAATGTTTGCACATGCAGAACATAAATAACAAATGAGATGCATGGAAGAAGAGTTTCCATTTCACTGCATAATCTGTGCAGGGAAATGCACCACGCATTTCCCTGCGTGGTGCATGTGCACTGCATCATTATGTGAGAACGTTATTGAATAACTCCAACGACTCAACTTCCTGACGTCTGTAGGAATCAACTATAAAGGAAAATAACTGGATGACAAAAGGGAAAGTGTCATGTCTGAAGTCTGGCTTGTGTTTACGTCTCAGCTGACGGACAATGCTGCTGTCAGTCAAACCTCCAGTCCCCCCCCCCCCCTGTGATCCTGAGCTTCACTTCCTCACAAATCGATTCCGCCCGGCGCCCGGCGTGTGTTTTCGTGGCGGCTGCAGAGCGGATCACTCACCTCGGCACAGACTGAGGAAACAAGCGTCCGACAGAATACAGAGAAATCAACCTGTGTTCATACTCTGTCATAATTTTGTTCAGGCTTATTCAGTTTTAACAGTATGATGTCATTAGTAGTATAACTGAAGTAGGAATAGTTATAGTGGAGATTAGGGTTGCAAAATTCCGGGAATATTCAAAGTTGGAAACTTTCCATGGGAAATTAACGGGAATTAACGGGAATAAACTGGACATTTTGTGGATAATTTATATTAACTGTATTTACCTTGTCATATACAGACATAAATATAAACATTTTGTTGTGTCATAGGCTGATTTGAGCCCTGAGGAAACTTTGGGCACTTGACTCTATGCTTCTGCATCGTTGTGTCATTCTTAACATAGGTCTTTGCACAGTATTTGCAAATGTACACAGCCTTTCCTTCTACATTGGATGGGGTGAAATGTCTCCACACATGAGAGAGTGCACGTGGCATTGTTCTGTAGAATAACATGAGAAAAAAGTTTGTAAAAAAACACTAATGCAATGCCAGAGATATCAATAGTTAGCCAAACAATTGGAATCGTCTGTAAACATATTTTACAATTGATGGATAAATGAATGGAAATAGTCTAGATGAACAGATGAACAATCCTCAATCAGCATGCTAATATATTTTCCCTCAGTAATATCATGGAAACTTACCTGACTAGTCCTGCACTCTACAGCAGCATTCCGTGCATCTTTAAAATAGAGTTTTGAATGATGTTTTTATTGCTCAGCGTTTAATTTCCGTATTTTTTTTTTTTTTCAAAATTCCCAAAATTCCCGAGCTTAACTTCCCATGGAAAGTTTCCGGAAAGTTTCCGGAAATTTACCGGAAACTTTCCACCCCTTTGCAACCCTGGTGGAGATACATTGTTGTTATACTATAGTTGTAGGAGTCAGTACTTGTAGTATCAGTACAACAGAATGTATCTCCCAGTATTAATATCCCAGATTGAGCCTCAGAGCAGCAGCAGCTCAGTTCTGCTTTGTACCAGTTGCTTCTCTGTTCCCAGGATCCCCGAGCGGAGCGTTCTCCTGGGTTCACTGACTCACACACAGCCGCCGCACACTCGTGTGTTTCTGTCTGCACTTTGTTCAAAGAGGTTCACTTACATAACGCCACAATCCAGAGGAAAAGGGAGACGGCTCAGTGGATCTCCACTTCCCACGAGAGGTGGAGGAGAGAATCAGAGATCACAGAGACACAAGTTTAAAGTCTCAGTGTCTTCAACACGTTATATCTGTCGTGTTGCCTGGAATCAACGAGACACACACACACATGCACACACACACACACACACACACACACAAACACACACACACACACACTTTCTACACTCATTAATGCACACCAAACACAGAATACTTTAAATACAAAAGGATATTCAGTGGAGAGTACGATTTATTAAAACTGCAAAATGATCCCACAGATTTTGAGATATGTCCAGATAAATATCCAGAAACACACACACACACACTCACACACACACACACACACGCACATGTACCAACCAATAAAATACGTTTAGACTCAGAACACAACGACATTCAATACACAAAGTAAATTTCATGCAAAAGGATCCCACAGACATACAAATACCTGTGCATAAACAAATACGGACCCACACACACACTCACACACTCAAACACACACACACAGTGAGTGAGTCAGAGTTGTGGAACTGTAAGGAGTGAATATAGAAGCAGCACAGGGGTGAAGCAGTTCCAGCCTCATGTTTTTCAAACAGTCTGAAAACTCTGGAAACACGAGTCTCTCTCGGCTCCGCTGGGGGATCGCAGCCGCCGCCGCGCTAACAAGGAACCAGAGGAGCCGGGAAGTCGTTAAAATAATAATGTTTTTCTATAAAGAAGAAAAAAAACTCATCCTCTTCTTCTGTCGTATGTGAAAATCTCTGCCTTTGTTCATCTGTGACACCCCCGCTCCTCCCAACTCCAGCAGCAGCAGCTCGGCTCTGAATCCACTTTTATCTGTTTTTAGCCTCTTGCCTCTGGGATTGTGGTGTTTCTCAGGTCGGCACGAGCCCCCCCGGGCGACACTGCTCTCCTTGGAGTCGCATGGTGGGCGTTGCAGTAAGTTTAGAAGATGCTTTCCTCTGCCAGGATCTGCAGAACGTGTGACAACCTCGCCCCCTCCGCCTCTAAATTTAGTTGTTCGGTGGCGAAACATTCACAACACAACAAAAAGTTTAGAAGGACTGAAATGGAAGCGAAACTTTTAAAAACAAACACTGCAAAGGACTTGGATTGTTTGACTCTGTGTGTGATTCAGCGACTGTGCAGCGTCATCTCCACTTTTCAAATCCTCCCTTTCATGTCGTATTTGTGCGGCATTATTTCAACAACACAAACATGAAATCAGTTTCGCAGCAACACAACCAGAGGCCGTCTGTTGGTGTAATCCCTTTAAACGGATCAGATCAGAGTCTGCAGACGACTCTGCTGATGTGTGAGATCAGAGGCAACGCTTCACTGTTCTGATAACGCAGCAGGATCCTTGTTGTGTTGTGAGATTTCCTCCAAACAAAGTCGACACTGAATGAGGATCGTGAAATAATCTGTCTCTCGTTCCTCTGTTTATCGTTGCAGCCACATTGTCTGAATCTATATTAAACACAGCGATGATGAAAACACTCAAAGCCGAACGTGAACAGACACATTTTAACTTATATAGAGAGAGAAGCTAACGAGCAGCCGCATCCTCAACTAGATCCTCACTCAGAGCTAGGGTTGCAAAGGGGTGGAAAGTTTCCGGTAAATTTCCGGAAACTTTCCATGGGAAGTTAAGCTCGGGAATTTGGGGAATTTTGAAAAAAAATACGCAAATGAAACGCTGAGCAATAAAAACATCATTCAAAACTCTATTTTAAAGATGTATGGAACGTTGAGTTTCAACCCTCCACTGTGCATTCTTCCATCACATGCACAGATAACTCCCAGCATCCTTCACTCTACAGCAGGGCTATTGAGGCCTGCTGTAGAGTGCAGGACTAGTCAGGTAAGTTTCCATGATATTACTGGGAAAATATATGAGCATGCTGATTGAGGATTGTTCATCTGTTCATCTAGCCTATTTCCATTCATTTATCCATCAATTGTAAAATATGTTTACAGACGATTCCAATTGTTTGGCTAACTATTTATATCTCTGGCATTGCATTAGTGTTTTTTTACAAACTTTTTTCTCATCTTATTCTACAGAACAATGCCACGTGCACTCTCTCATGTGTGGAGACATTTCACCTCATCCAATGCAGAAGGAAAGGCTGTGTACATTTGCAAATACTGTGCAAAGACCTATGTTAAGAATGACACAACGATGCAGAAGCATATAGTCAAGTGCCCAAAGTTTCCTCAGGGCTCAAATCAGCCTATGACAAAACATAATGTTTATATTTATGTCTGTATATGACAAGGTAAATACAGTTAGTATAAATTACCCACAACATTTCCAGTTTATTCCCGTTAATTCCCGTATATTCCCGTATATTCCCGTATATTCCCGTTAATTCCGATGGAAAGTTTCCAAATTTGAATATTCCCGGAATTTTGCAACCCTACTCAGAGCGCAGACATCCGCCAAGGCCGAACAAACACAATCATCAATTTGTTATCGTTGAAATATAAAGCTAATAGCGCCCCCTGGCTCATCTGGGAGCAAGGACAAGCAGCAATCTGCAGCGACTTGTCTCTGATCTGAAACGGCCCGATTATCCTTCAGTGTGAAGGCTCCTGGAACAACCCGTCAGAAATCCAGCTGATACGTCCCCCCCATGTTGGTTTGTTTGTTTGTTTGTTTGTTTGTTTGTTTGTCAGCAGAATTAAGAACCTCCTCGACAGATTTCCACATTGTAAGGATGGAAATTGAGCCGACACAAAAACTCAGCAATTCCAAATCTGTAAAACAGGATCCAGGAATTCCTTTTCTCACTTTCTTTTTTATATTTTTACGACTTTCACAGGGAATCATTTATGAATCCTGATGAAAAGAACAGGCGTAAAATACATATTTCATAAGTGGACTGGTGGAGGTACACGCTCCAGTAACATCCCATTATAATCTGCTTTGTTTTGTGTGGAGAAAGATATAGAGAGAGAGAGAGAGAATGAATTGTACAAAAATACAAACACAATAATGTTTCCTCGTTCCCACCCTCCCTTCATTTCTCTCGTCTGTCCATCTCACTTCTTTTCATCCTGTCATGTCGGAGGATCTGAAGTCAGACGAGGCTTTGAACAATAAAGCAGATGAAAGCTTTGTTGGTGAGAATGACAGAGGCTCTCTCTCCCTCTCTCTCTCTCTCTCTCTCTACCTGCTGAGCAGACTTCATAGGCAGAGGTCTAGGGGGGGGGTGGGGGGGTGGAGTGGGTGGAGGTAAGCGGCGATAATGATGTCGACGAGGAGATAAGAGAATGGAGGACAGAAAGAGAGGAACAGGAGGAGGAGGGCAGAGGAGAGGAGAGCAACACAGTGAAATGGATTAGAAAATAGGAAGCAGTGAGGCAGAAGAAGTGATAGAACACCAGGAGAAGAAGAGAAGAGAGACACAAACAAAACGAATCAATGTCACAAATATCAGACAACGAAACCACCGGAGCCCTTTGTACGAAGTTGTGTTGAAATCACAGCTTTTAAACGCCTCCTCGGGACGGAGGTAATTGCTGGAGGCTCGGTCTGTGTTTGTCATTTCAATGGATTGTTTATGGAACACATGATCTCTGCTGAAGCAAACGCACACAAAGTGAAGGTGAAGGAAAGTTAGAGGGAAAGTTTCCATCGTCTGTTTCATGTTGTTTTCTCTGCTACGTCCGAATAGAATAAAAAAAACAAGACATATGTGGATAATGAATTCAGAGCCTGTCACTCTTCACTGCTGCTCACGTTTCACTGGGAGAGAGTTAGCATCCAGATATTCTATTACTGTGTGTGTGTGTGTGTGTGCGTGTGTGTGTGTGTGTGTGTGTGTGTGTGCGAGTGTGTGTGTCTGTGTCTGTGTGTGTTGGTGTGTGTTAGGCTGCTTCACACATGCAGGAAACCATCACTCACTATGTAGCCCCAGGTCAGACACACACACACACTCACACACACACACACACTCTCACACACACACACACACACACTCTCTCTCACACACACACACACACACACACACACACACACACACACACACACACACACACACACAGAGTAGTAGATGGATGTTTGGAGGCAGGCAGAGGGAGAGGTTTTCCACATGGAGGATTCTGTACAATGGATCTGTGGTCACTCTACATCACACACACACACACACACACACACACACACACACACACACACACACAAATGCACGAGGACACACACCAAATATATTGATGCAAAAATTGTGTTGTGGGTTCTTCTGGGTGATGAATGAAGCAATATTTCAGTCTAAACTAGCATCCAACCACAGATGGTGGTATAGAGAAATGCTTATACATTACACACAGTCACACACAGTCACACACAGTCACACACAGTCACACACACACTCTTTCTCACTCTCTGTATCTCACGCAGACCCACACACACACAAACGCACCCACGTACAATGCTGTGAAAAGCCCATCTGTCAGTGCGACAGGGTCTGCAGCTTAGAAGAATCACCTGTCTTATTACACACACACACACACACACACACACACACACACACACACACACACACACATACTGTATACGCACATCTATATGCAAACACACACACCCAGAGAAAACGTGTTCACACAGACAGACACACTCATTAAACTCTGCAGAGAGCGTTGTGTTGTTTCATTGTCGAAAGCCCAGAGGGCAAGAATCTCAGTGCCAGGCAAGTATTAGCAGCAGTCTCACACACACACACACACACACACACACACACACACACACACACACACACACACACACACACACACTGACACACACACAGTCATGTTTCAATGACTTCAGAGGACATTACTTTATTCCAGGGGATTTACTGTAACCTTCACCATAACCAGTGTCGGACTGGGACGATCATTCAGAACGGTAACTTGACTCCTCCCCAGTTAAAGCACGAGATTAGTAAACAAGAAGGAAAAGCAGTAACTCACTGAACTCTGCCATGTTTTTAATGATGTCATCTTTTTCAACCTTCATAAGAATCTCCTTCTCTGCTGTCACAACCAAAACAGTGAAAATATGATATTTCCAGGGGCTTTTACTTTGAAATTCTCCATCCTATTGTCCTGATATTGTCCGAGTGAGACACTGAGGTTTTTATTCATTATAAACGAATTAGTCAAAATTTTCTCTGAAATAGTTTCACAACCAGTCGTAGTTTCTATTCATTTCATTTTATTTATTTATTTATATTCATTTCAATAATACTGGAGTTCACACAAGCATATAAACCAAAACACACAAACTAGATGAGCTACACACCTTTACATTTTCACACACATGTATACAATGAGACAACAGACATCTAGAACTACACATTGACACATATTGATGCACACACACACACAGAGGAACACACACTGTTTGCTTTGTGCGATGCCAGGTTGCCTGCAGGTCTGGTACCAAGGGCCTCTGCTGTCCTAGTTGTTTTCTATCCAAACCTCTCTCACTCACTCACACTCACACACACACAGACACAGATACACACACACACACACACACACACACACACACACACACACACACACACACACACAGACACACACAGACTGAAAAGTGAGGGGAAAGAGGAGCAGAGGCAGAAGCAGAAGAATAGAAACAGCTTCTTTAAACATCAGGATGTTTTGTCGTATGTATTTTTGTTAATAAATTAAATAAATTAATCGACACTCAGGAAACGTCCTTGAGCAAAACCTCAAACGCCTCCTCTCACAGAATCCTGAGCTGAACTCTGCTGATGAATCTCACTGAACGAGGAGAAAACTCAACAACCACTTGATGATGATGATGATGATGATGATAATTTGACTCAAAGCAGCACGAGGCAGAAACTGTGTCAGAACTTCAGATGAATTGCTTTTATTCTATAAATCATTTTGTGTTATGTCTGATCGTTTCATCTTAAATCTTCTTCTGATATCGATCAACCAAAGAAAGTGTTCGTCCACGTTCAACAGCACCTTGATCTGCTTGTTTCCTTTATTCATCCCAGTGCATCAGAACATCACTGAGGCTGTTGTGGTGCGTTCAGGGTCTCGAGAAAACCTCAGTGTTATTTACCATCAAGGCATTTGGCTCCACTCCTCTTTCTTCAATTTCCAGCAGCTCTGTTTTAAAGATTTTAACTTAAACTGACAGATGAGCTCAGGGAGAAAACTCTCCTGACCTCTGGGTTCGTCCTCAAACGCTTTCAGGGACCGGGAAACTTTTTCAACAATTCTCTCCTCTCGTCCTTTCAAATGTCACATTTCAATAACTTAACTTTGCTTTGATTTGGTCTCAGAACAGCGACTGAACTCGGACGCCCTCATCAGCATCACGCCGCTTGACATTCACACAGTTTTGTTCTCCGAACCTCGGGAGTACAACCGGCCCATTAACGATGCCGGGTGAGTGCCTTGCTCAAGGTGACTCCTCCCCCCCCCACCCACCACCCCCACCCAGCGTGTCACATTCAATCAGGCAGGAGATGCCTTAAAAATAACTTTGGCAGAATAAAACCAGGAGGCTGATGAGTTATTTTTCCGAGGGCGCGAGGGAGAGAAGGTGAGAGTCACCTGATGAAACGATTAGTTATTGTACGTCTGATCTAATTTCATCTCCCGGGACACACACACTTGTTACTCTGACCCAGTTTGCTGGTGAGTGATGATTCCTCGTGAAAACAAATGAACAAACTTAACACAAAACATTAATCCAGTTCCAAGGCTCCTGGGTGTCACATTGATATGATAATTTGAAGATAATATTCATCTTGATTTGTCCACTGAGCCGTAACCTTTATCTGAAGAACTATTCTATTCTTCATTCTCACTCAGCTACACTTCTGCCCCTGTGCCACATTAAAACCTCTGCACTTTGCTGGAGGGCGCTCCTGCAGCAGGTGTGGAAGGAAACCGGTGCTCGAGTGCTTTTTCATTACGGTTTGAGGAATTAACTTATAGTGCTCGTGTGAAAGAGGAAGTGTTGCTCTGCAGGCAGATTTCCAGGATTGATCCATGAGGCCGAAACTAAAGCGGTCCCCTGGTTAATTGAGCCATAGAGCAGCTTCATGAGGTTTTAACGCCTCCATCGCTTTTTTATTCCATTATTTGTATCCACTGTTGATTTATACCAGCTGATAAAAGTGATCAGACAAAATGCAGCTTCTTCCTTCACTGAGCACACAGGAAAACATTCATCAATGATCCTAATTTAAACTCTAAATGTTATGTAACTCCATGTTAGAAACACACACACACACACACAGACACACTCTCTCTCACACACACACAGTGTAAACCAGCCTCTATAATATTTATTGGCTCTACCATCTGTGATTCAGGTCTCGTCTAGTGATGCCTTGAGGCGGAATGTTGCAGGAAGTGATGCTGAAAGAGAGTTGTGTTCCTCCCTCTGGCCTTCTCCTCCCTTCATCTGTCACACACACACACACACACACACACACACACACACACACACACACACACACACACACACACACACACACACACACACACACACACACACACACCCAGCTGAGGAGTGTGTTGTGATCAGGGTCACAGTCGGACCAGGCCACGGAGCTAAAAGTGGAACATCGCTGACATTGATCTATGACTTGCTCACTGAAAACCTGAGTCTAATGAGAGTTAATGATATTTTACTTTGGGCCTTAAACCAGGTGGGAACTTTACATCTGTGTATTTGTTCTGTTTCATTTTTATACAAATTCTGGTGCAGCTTTTGTAGTCACATTTATTTATATAGAACATTCAAAACAACAGGGGCCAAAGTTTAAAACAATAACGGCAGAAGAAAGCACAACATCTTCTAGAGATCAAACTTTCTCTTCCTGTTATCGATTCCAAAATGACAAAGCTAATCTTAATTTTTACATTGCATAAATAATAGGAATGAACATTTTAAAACGTTCCACTCCATCTTATATAATGCTTCAGTCATGGTCGACACTGTTGTTCATCATTATGAATAACTCAGCGGTTACTGGTCCAGCTGCAGTGATTCCCAGCTCATGATTTCAGTTTGGATGTCGAGTTCCTATCGAGTCTCAGCTGTACCATGAGCATAATGCTAACTTAGCATGTTAGCTTGCAGAGCGTGAGCATGTTTACATGCTATG
>NC_083653.1:2295259-2307759 GCF_963576545.1 Limanda limanda
TTTACTCCACAGGGAAGTTCGTCGTATTTTTATTCCAACACAAATCGAGAGCGTCAGTATCACCGATAACACTCAGAGCAGAAGAGTCTGTTCGAATCAGAGACAATGACACAAACATCCCGTGAAAGTGACTTTAATACGGTTTGAGTCCCGAACACGAGGCAGAGTGTCGTGTTTAATTTGTCGATGCTTTCTTCCATTATAGGAAAAGCCAGTTTCACTTACATCTGTGGAAACCCGGGGAATATTAACAAGCAGCCGGGTAGTAGACCGAGCCGGATGCATGTAGGTTTCATTAAAGAGCAGCTCAGGTTTTTTTTTAAGCTTCTCACCTCTCAGTTATAAATCTGTCTGCTGCTCTCAGCTTCTCCTGGTGGAGCCACATTTTATTATACATCATTAAACTCAATTTCAAAATAGCGATTGAACAAAATGTGTTTTCAGCAGATAATCCTGGACGACAAAGAGAAAATAACAGTATATATCGGATTTCAATTTGGCAAAACATATATCCTTTGCCGTATTAATGTATTAAATTACCAATATTACATAAAGGAAGCGTGACAATATGTGGATTCCATCAGACGCCTTCTCTTCGTACGTAAGAACAAAATCAACGACTCTCAACTGCAGCTGAACGTCCAATAGAGACGTTAGATCAGAAAAGACTGAGAAGTCGTATTCTGTGTTTTCGGGGCATCAGAGGTTAGAAGACGGGTAAAATATGAATTCATGATTACATTCATAATTATCATATGAGGCAAAAAAAGTAATAACCTCCAATATAATCTTTATTGCATGAATGGAGCATTATCTTATTATTACATTATGTTAATGGGGAGTTATTGCATCAGTGAAAATCTCCCTTATCTGTCCTGCCTGACATTTATATTCTGCACCTGCACTTTGCACATCACTGCCACAAAGTTCAAGGCAGGTGGATAAAAACACTGAAGATGTGACGCTCACAGCCCAAAGCCAAGCTGCTGCTCCGTCGTTAAAACTCACGAGATCCACGCGTGGGGAAAGACGCAGGTTGAGACGCGTGAGTTACACAGAGAAGCTGTTAGCGAGTCTAATTAGGTGAATCAGAAGGAAATGACAGTTCGCTGCTGCTGTGAAGCTGGATCTGTGATCTTTAGACCACAGTGAGCCGCGGAGATAGGAGATAATTTAAATGTTCAGAGCCCAGAGGCTTCAGAAGCTGGTTTCATGTCATGTTAGGGGAGCGTGTGTGTGTGTGTGTGTGTGTGTGTGAGTGTGCGTGTGCGTGTGTGTGTGTAGAGGGATACTGTACTCATCCTCTCTGAGTCACAGGCAGCCAATTATAAAAACCCAACGGCCACCTCTCCTCCTCTCTCTCCATCTGCCTCACTCATTTCCTACCTCTCTCGCCCTTCCTGTCTCATCCTCCATCTCTGCCTTATCCTCCTCTCTCTCGCTCTGTTTCTTATCTTTGCCACAGCCTTCCCCTCTTCCTCACTCTATATATAAACCCCAGCTTCATTAATAAACCCCTGTTGAGGTAAAAAAAAAAACCAGTGGAGTAGCTGAGGAGACAGAGGAGGGAAGGAAAGAAAAGGAGATGAAAGCCGAGGAGAGAGGTGAAGAGTTGAGAGGAGATAAAAGCCGAGGAGAGGAGGATATGAAAGCAGAGAGAGGAGCGGTGGCGATGAGAAGAGACAGCGGGGGAAATGAGAGGAGAGGGCAGATTCAATTAGATTAGTTTTGACTCTATTCATGCCTAAATGGAAATTTAATTTACACGACGGGAGGTGCATTAGAACAATATTTCACCCCAGTTCAGCAACATTTCCTGTTTCCACTCCTCCTCCTCGGCTGCTATTAAGAGCATCGGCTCGAGTCTGTTTGCTAAACGTTGTAATAAACGCTCGGCTGTCGTGTTTAACCCTGAGCTACAGACTCATCCTGTTAATGAGGGAAGAAATGGAAGAATCCCTCTGCTGCAGGTTTTTTACAGACAAATCTGAATATTAGGTTCACATCTTTTATTCCATATCACTCGGGCAACATCTGGTACAAACAGGATTTTCCTTGGGAGAGTTTTTCATAGTTCACTTGTCAAAGTCGTTATAAGGAGACGTGATGTTTTATCAGCGTTTCCCTCCTGTAGTTTGTTTTAAAGGTTTCTGCGAATGTAAAGTCAGTGGTGAGCTCCAGGAAACACTGAAGCTCCTGAGAGAACTAATCAAGGTCGGGTTTATACAGACGCATCATCATGACATCACGATAGCAGCTAGTGTGACACGCCCCCTAACAAAGACAGATAAATTGGCTGTGTTTCTATTCAGCGGAGCCGGTCTACGCATCCTCCAAACGCCACGTTAACCACGTCGGTCGAACAGAAATGAGACGTTCTGATCGTCCTATTGCGTCACCAGCTTCTCCCGCCGTTACCACAGTCGCCTAGCAACAAAGCTCGGATGAAAAAGTTCTTCGGTTGATTCAAATTGTTGAAAAAACAGTTTTTTAACGTGCGCTGCTCTTCGTTCAAGTTTTAACGTTTAAATGTTACTTACATTTTAAAAATTAATTCTCCTGACGTTGTCGTCTTGCTTTTTTTTGCCTCTATAAGCTTGTTGAAAAACAGTTTGTCACTGAAGTGCAATGCATCATGGGATATGTTGGGGCCACAGCGGGGGTCAACGTTTCCTACGTGCACTGAGAGACGGTGGACCAATCACAACACAGTGAGCCAACTGGCCAATCAGAGCAGACTGGACTTTGTAGGGAGGGGCCTCCTGAACAGATGAGGCAGCATTGGAGGAAAGGGATGTAAATCTTATCAAGTTTAAATGTATGAATCTGAACATGTTGTGTATCTTTAAGTATTATGTTTATTATCACGACTGGAAGCTGGTTGTGTTTTGTCAGAGAAGTTACTGTCCGGTCAGTGAGCAGCTGTCTCAGTGGGACCAGTACACGTGGTCACTGTGGAGCGATCGTTAAACTGGCCGACACACGGAGGCTTCACGTCGGTTTGCATCGACAATTTTAATTATGATTTTATTGTAACTTTACCTGGAGGAGAGAAAAGAGCTCCTGCTTTAATTCCCTGAGTCGGTGACGCGTGTCATAAAGCAAAGAGTAATCTGAGGAAGTCTTTGCTCTGCTCAGTTTTCCAGAGGAACTCAGTCGACCCGGCGAGGGCGGCGCCCGTGACTCATGTGGCGAGTTCACACAAAACAAACACAGCCTGTGTTCCTCCCAGATTTACTGTCCAATTTACAATGCTTATCTGTAGATACAAGGGAAAAATAATGAGTCACCACGCTGCGAAGCTGGATGAGGCTTCCGAGCTGGCATCAGCAACACTATCAAGGTTTTCATTAATAATTTACAGAGCAGCCTCCGCAATCCCTGACCCAGAGGAGGAGGGAAGAGAAAACTAAACAGATGCTCCGATACGGATTCAACCCACAACTAATACTTCAAGAGAGGAAGGGTGTGTTTGGAGGAATGTGCTCAGTGATTTGTGGAGGAGTTTTTAAAATTAAGGCCATGGCCCAGAAATCTCTGTCCGTCTGAATGGGATGAATCATGAGAAGCCTTCATCTCGTCAGCTTCACACTCAGCATGTGTGTTGCTTAAGGCCAAAGGAAGCTCCGATTGGAATTTGGTGCCATTTGGAGACGTGACACGTACAATATTAATAAAAAATGGAATAAACACCGGTCTGTAGTGGTCAGTGGAGGCAGACTGATCACTTCCTATTGAGCAAGTTGCCCTTCAGAGTAAAAGCACAGTGTTCGTTCATATTGAGCTGATCTATAAACACCTGAGCCTTCTTTCTGTTTCTCATTGGTGAATCGTTGACGAGCTGAATCTGTGACTGATCGTAGCAGCGTTAGCAGCGGCACGTCTCCCCTGTATGAGTCTGTGTTTTCAGGTGAATTGATTTTCAGATACAGCAGCAGATACCTCACGCTTCACCAGGTGACTGGAGAGAGAGGACAAGCTCACAGGCAGAGAAAGACTTTGCAGCGTTTGTTTCTTCACGTGCGAGAGGAGATGATTTATGTTTTCAAACTGTTTTTTTCGTGTCTGTTGCATTGCATCATATCCTAGGTTATGTTGATAAGATATAAGATATATTTTGTGTCCACTATGCAGATTAGGTCGTACACAACAGAGCAACTTCCTCAAACTTTACTTTGCCAAACACCATTTTGCGCAAGTGACGTCATTTGGAGCCTGGGATACAGACAAACATTTACTTTACATGTAATTTGATTGTCTCAGAGGTCCATGTCCCATCTACTAACATGGAGGATGCAGGGTTTATACCCTATACTCTAGCCAACCAGCAGGGGGCGATCAAAACAGTTTGACTGCTCTTTCAGGGAACTCTCATGTCGTCCATCTGTATGTACAGTTGGTTCTCATGTTGATTGAGTCTTTTCCTTTCCTCATCCCTTCTTTCCTTTCCTTTCCCTGACTCGCCTCCTTCCCTTTCATCCAAGCTTCTCTCCTTTTCATCCCTCCCTCTAATCTGCCTCCTCTTCTCTTCCTTTTCAAACTTAACCCCTCAAACCAAGTTGTCTTTCCTTCCTCCGGCTCCAGTTTCTGTTCATTTCTGCTTCCTTTTCTTCTCCGCTTCCCCTTTTCCCTCCTCCTCCTCGTCTTCCTCATCCTCCTCCTCCTCCTCCTCTTCCTCCTCTTCTCTCTTCTCTCTTCTTCCCAGCTTTCGTATGAAATTGGTTTTCTAAGTGATTTATGAACGATGAGAGGCTTATAAGGAGTTTATGTCGTAACTCTTCATTACTTCACTATTAACTGTCTTCTACTTGTTCTCTCTCTCCTTGTGTGTGTGTGTGTGTGTGTGTGTGTGTGTGTGTGTGTGTGTGTGTGTGTGTGTGTGTGTGTGTGTGTGTGTGTGTGTAAACCATTTAAAAGGCACCTTCTTATGGGATCAGCGTTGATGGATGTCATTAAGGAAAATAGTCCAGAGAATTCATTACTTAACTTTTTGTTGCTCAATTTCCAGAGACTCTTGAGATGAGTTTTACTAAGACATCTCACAGCGACGCACAATCGTAAATAAACCCAACCCACACACACACACACACACACACACACACACACACTCAGCGAATCATCCCACACAAATAGAAATGGCCGGCGTGTTCCAGCCTCCAGACGACCACGACCACGACCACCAGACAGACTGAGAATCTACATTTCTGCTCCTAACACTGTGGCTCGGTGATGTAAACACGCTTTAATTGAATCAACCTGCACTCAAGCAAACAAACACATCTCTCCCTCCTCATTATTCATCTCCTCTGCGAGACCGGGCTAAGTGTTTGGCGGCTTATATTTCATGTCGAGCCGTTTGTGTTGTAAGTTACGAGCGTTTCGCCGTTAACAACAATCGAACGTCCGACACGGCTGCTGTCAAACCCTAAATGTGTAAATTGAAACTCTGTGCTCGGAGGCGCAACAATCAATATCTCGTCCGCGGGACAGGAAGACATTATTTCTCGGCTGAGTGTGTGTGTGTCTGTGTGTGTGTGTGTGTCATCACATTGTGTTGCATGCTTGGGGGCACGCTGACTGCTGCAGGGATGAATACAGTGTAGATGTGAGAAGGGAAATCACTTCATTTATTCGTGGGTGTGGATCAGTTAGAGCGATCGCTGTCGGAAGTGCAGACAAGAGGAGTGAGGAGGAGGGAGGTGAACAGTCTGAGACACACACACACACACACACACACACACACACACACAAGGAGAACAGTGGTGTTGTGTATATGTGAATGTGTATATAACACTGTGGGAGAGTTGTGGTACTTTATGTTGTGTTCTACCAGTCAGGCACTAATTTCAACGGGGAATAATTCAAGTTAGGTTTATAATCAAGCATCTTACACTAGTGGATCGGCTGGAGGTTGAATGCCTTGCTCAAAGGCAACATGGAGGCTGGGAGCGGGATTATCATGACACACAAGGCCAAACAAAACTTTGTTGTGACCACGTCAACGCACTGTGTGCACAAAACATGACATTTGTCTGAGGCTTATTTTAAAGAAATGTCTTTATGTTATGGTTAGGTGTGTGTGTGTGTGTCTGTGTGTGTCTATGTATGTCCTCAGCTATGAAGAAAGACTTTACTCATTTCATAAAAGTATCGATCATTGTGTGATGATTATTGTTGATTTTGTGACGGTGGTTACAAACAACTCAACGATTAATATTTAGCGAGACAGAGAAGGAAAAGGGGAACTATAGGATCCACTCTCATGAGGATCCACTCTCATGAGGATCCACTCTCATGAGGATCCACTCTCATGAGGATCCACTCTCCTTCAGTGGAGGATTTTCTTTTGGTTAAGAAACAGCGACTCTACCTTTTCCCTCTAACAAGCCTCCTTAAAGCAGCGATGACATCTTTCTGGCTGATCGGTGCCTTCAGGCAGACGTGTGGCGTTTCTCTCACTTCCTCTTCCTGGCTCTGGCCTCTGAAGCCGGGACAGGAGACCAGGATCTGAACCTTCACTTTGATGCGACGCTGGCTTCTCATCCCGGCTGCTCTCACATTCCCTTTATTGTTTTTCTCCCACATTTGCTTTTCATTCCGTATTCTCTCTCTCTCTCTCAGTTTCCCGCTGTGATGCTGAAAAACTGAACTTTCAGTTTCATTCTTTGTCTCCTCATCTCAAACTAATTGTTTTATTGCTGCTCTCCGTCTCCGCGTCCTTGTGTTTTAAGGTCGTTCGCTGCAGCAACACAAATAAACTCATCTGGAGCCTGAAATACTCTAAATGTAAATGCTACTCTTACTGTACCGTGTGAATAAATAACCTTCGGCCGTGTGCGTGGCTCTGTTCCATAATGTATGCGCACTGCTTTAAAAGGAAAATGATTCAGTCAGCACACATGCATCGATGACCGCTGGATAAAAAACCTTAATACCGCTGCGTGTGTCCTCTGCTGTGATTATGAGCCGGTTGGAGAGAGACGTCCTCACTGGGACTCAGGCTTCAGAGGATTTACACCGCTGCATGTGTTACTGTGGACAAGTTATTAATGATAAAGCTATTATCATCCAGCAGCTGGTGTTAATATTGTTGTTATTATTAATATTTCACAGTTCCTGAACATTAAAAGATTGAACTGACCTAAAATAATGTTTTCAAGCATCTGAACAAAAACTGAACACAATCATTTAGATTTTGCCTCAGCAGCACAAACTAATTTTTATGTTGAAATTTGTTGTTACTGAATCTGAAATATTTATTTTTGACAACTTTCATTTGAAGCGCATTGAATTAACTGACCTGTTTAAAGTGGAGACTTTATTATGGGATTTGATTCATACATGAAATCTGATCAAAATGATCCGATAAACTAGGAGGATTTTACAATAAGTTTCACAAAAACAAGTAAAGTTTTAAGATTAGTAGCAGTGGAGTTAGAGATTCCTCTTTAGTATTATTTCAAGACATTTCCCTTTCATGTTAAACTCCATGAAACTCAGACTCTTCCCTCCATGTGTGCACATATAGGAACTAGAAAGGCACAATAACTTTTATTGTGAAAAACGACTTATTTTGATTCACAATATTCGCATCATTAACCAGATCTGCACGCTATCATGTAGATCTCTTCTTCAAGCTGCTCGGGGGAGTCTCTTAAAAACGTGACAGGTATCTTGAGCTTTGAAAGGCAGCAGCAGCAGAGGTCGAGGGCGGATGGATCTATTGTAACGTCGCAGCAGAGTTTCCTTTAATCCCCGTCCCGCTGCAGCCTAATCCAAATGGAGCGCTGAATAGTCCTGAAGCTAATAGCCTCCCAGGAGCGTCTCCATTGGCTCTGCCTGCAGATTAACACCAGGTCTGTTCTGGGTCTGTGGGTGAGAGTGTGAGGGACGTTTCCTTTTCGCCTGCTCAGCTATATCTACCTTTTATACTTTTAACCCATGAATTAAACAGGCACCTCGACGGAGAACAAAGTCTTTTGTGAAGTCACTGCTTTATGTGTGATTATAAAGCGAGACATTAACAGATGATTTAAAAAAAATATCACCAAGAATGTCTTCAATAACATCAAAGAGCAAAAATGTATATTTAAATCACAGTTATCAGAGTTTCTGAGTTAAGACAGCTTTATTTTTATGACGCCTTAAAGCACAGACGCAATAAAAGAGCTGATATAAAATTGCACTTAAAAAACCCAATAAAAAGGAAACTATCAATAAATGATTTGAAATCCTTTCAGTAGTTTTTGCTTAATGTTGCTTACAAACAGACACAGGGACGGGGGGTGAAAATATAACCTCCACTGCTGAGGCGATAAAGTGATTAATATAGAAACGTGTCGGTTTCTGAAGGAGTTTCTCTCTTCTACGATTTGAAATGTCGACTAATGGGATAAACTGAGTGCGACACATTGGAACACGTGTTCTGTGGATTGAGTAAACACATCAACACGTCTTCAGGAGACTTTCTGTCCCGCGACGCTCGGAACGTTTCTGAAGATTCTCCAACATGTTTTTGTCGAAAATGCTCAGATTTCATCAACATTTCATGCTCCTCTGTGGACCAGAAGCTTCTCATCAGCAGATTTAAACATGAAGCGTGTTCAGTCGAAAAACAAGAATGTTTCTAATCGGCTGAAGATTCGAGGAAACTCATCGCAGCTGCAGTGACGAGTATTTACTCAGAATCGTCTGGTTTCTGACTCTCGACCACGTCCACTTTATTACAGTGGTGGACTTGATTAGAGGGAATTAACGATGTGCAGCCGTGAGCGAGCAGAGGTCGACGCCTCTGTCACCGGAGGGCAGATCGATGCTCGGTTAGCCACTGACAACACAGCCTGTTCACCCCGCTGCTGACGCACACAGACACACACAGACACACACACACAGACTCACAGACACACACTGGTCTGCACCGCTGAGGAGTCTAAATGTCAAGATGCAACGATCAGGGATTATTGTAAATGTCATATTAGGAAGAAATATACATTCGATGGCTGATGAATCAAGAGCAGCTGGAGATAAACGTGTTAATCATTCGATGAGTCAAAGTTCACGAGGAACATTTCTCCCTCACGTGTCGTATGTAGAAAACGATTCCACAGATCTTTTGTCGTACAATACCAGCTCGCTCTAATTAGTAATCACGGGTTTGCTCAGTATTCCATCTGGTTATATTACGATTTATTACAAGATCAAGCTGCGACAACATCATTAAGATTATTTCGTAAATATCAGCTTCATCCTCGAGCTTTGTATCGTTAGCGGCCCAGTGAAGTGTTGACAGGTTGTACATTTAATATTCATCAACCTAAGTGAAGCCGTCGATTCTGAACATGAAATCAGATTCAAGCAACGTTTAGAGAAAGTGAGCGAGATAAAGAGAATCTTCTCCCGTCCGTCACAGGGAAGTGCGAAGTGAGCGTGAGGGCCGGAAATAGAGAGAGAGAGAGAGAGAGAGAGAGAGAGAGAGAGAGAGAGAGAGAGAGAGAGAGAGAGAGTGTGTTGGACGAGTGCAGAGACAGACTGGGTCACGTTCTGCTGGCAGAGAAAACAGATTCTCGTCTTACCACAAGACATGCTGTCACCCCCTCAGATATAGAACCAGCACACACACACACACACACACACACACACACACACACACACACGCAGGAGGCCCGGTGCATCTTGAAATAGCCGTCAGACCACCGGGTCCAGACAGGACTCGGACAGCTGCACTCGGGCTCCAGCAGGTGCTCGGTGCTGCATTTCAAACAGGAATACATCTCTGTCATATCAGACATGACACCCGCGTGTAATTGTAAATCAGATCATTGTGAAGAAACTGATCCCTCAGCTGTTTTCAGATGTGAAGACGGCAGCAGGAGAGCTTTAGTCAAGGTTTATTAATATTGCTTTTACTTTGTGGACAAATCGCTAAAGAGGAAGTGATTCTATGAATGTTCAGCATCCGTGAATATTTGTATCATATTTGACATGGTGATTAAAAATTCATCAAATCATCAAAATTGCCCAACTGCTACAGAGCCTTTTTTTATATAATAGTGAACTTATCATGTCTCTTAATCGCACAAGATTTTAAACTGCACTTCCTTGGACCTTGAACAAGACACAAGCCGAGTGTGAAGGAGATGAGATGAACGGCTCTGGAGATATAAGAGCCACATACACACAGACACACAAATTCATAAAACACACATAATGAGATTTAACTCGAAAAGTTCATGTTGCTGCTTTTAACTGAGGATGAAGAAAACTTTTTTTATTTTACAGACCATCCAGCAGTGCAACGTGCCGGCTGAACGAGGCAGCTGAGGAAAGACTGAGTCGTCTCTCCTCCTCCTCCTCCTCCTCCTCCTCCTCCTCCTCCTCCTCCTCCTCCTCCTCCTCCTCCTCCTCCTCCTCCTCTCCTCCGCTGTCCCTCGCTCTATTAACCCGAGATATTTGCATGGGCTGTTCCATTAGACGGCTGGACAGCAGAGCAGATGAGACCGGAGACGGAGGAGAAGAGGACGAGCAGCAGCACGAGGCCTCACTAGATAATGATACAACCCCCCCCACACACACACACACCCCCCCCACACCCTGACAGAACAATTTCCTCTCTCTCTTCGTCTTCCATCCACCTCTCTCTCTCTCTCTCTCTCTCTCTCCCTCACACACATGGCTGTCTGATGAGGCTGTCATGCCGGGCGATCGCCTGATCCATCTCTCTCTCTCTCTCTCTCTCTCTCTCTCTCTCTCTCTCTCTCTCTCTCTCTCTCTCTCTCTCTCCTCTGTCTCTCTCTCTCTTTTCCTTTCTTTTCCTCCGTCCTTCTCTCTGTCTCTCTCCTCCCTCCATTAAACTTTTATTACTCCTCCTCTCTCTTTCCCTCTCTCCCAGGCACCCGGTTCCCTTTCCGTCCAATTCAGAAAATTACAATCCATGAATTTATAGAAGACAGTGATGTGGAGGGAATGTGTTATTATTATGATCACCTCCGTTCACTGATCCTGGCTCATTTGCTTTCATTTTTATTTTATTCCTTTTTTCTTCTCCTCCCTAATCTCTCCTGCTGAATGATGAACAGTCGACTCTCAGCCTCTCTCGCGAACGTATATAAAGTTTAATGTGGAGAGGAGAAACCACCGTGTGGGTGATGGATGCCAGGTCGCTATCAGAGGTCGGAGGTCACACTGATCTATAAACCGACTACAGCTGTGTCCCAATGCAGACGCTGCATCCTTCATCAGCCCAGCGATTAGTCTGTCCCGTTTCAGAGGTGAGAAATACGTCCTTCCATTCCAGTGGGTGGATCTGTGCGTCAGTGAACAAGCTAACGAGCTAGCTAGCTACGCCGCACGTACGTAAAGTAGCAGCAAAGTATTTAACGAGGTGACGATAAGTTGGAAATCCTTCGTAGAACAAGCTGACGTAGGCCACACCCTCATAGACCGAGTGGATCAAGTCCTCAGGAGGATGCAGCCCCTGAATTAAGTGAAATATTAAAAATGTTTTTCCAGTCTTATAAACCACTTCCTGATTCCTGACTTTGTTTCAAGGTAAACAAGTTGTGACTAAAAAGGAAAATGATATCGATGCTTTGGTTTTCATACAAAGTGCATCGGTAATTCTCATTAAAAATAACTGATGTAGTTACTGAACTGATGTTTTTATGTAACATGAATACACACAGCGCTGCAGCATCATTAGACTCAGATAATCCAGCTGCTGAGATTAAATGAAATCAGATTAATGGGGATTTCACATTTTTTTCACATGATTGGTCTCTGTGGGAAAATTAGGTTGTTGTAGCTATAAAGAAAATATGTCAAGATATTTCATGACGTCTTTTTACTTTGTGTTTACAGAAAAACTTTTATTTATTCATCTTTTATACTGTATACAGCATCTATGTGTTTATGTGCAGCAGAAAAATTTCCAATTTAAATCCCCGAAACTAAATGAAATGTATTTGAAAGCTGCTATGCAGAGAAAAATATCCTAAATTCACTAAATACAAATCTCCCTTTGTCCTTCCTGTCAGCTCTTGATGCTTTTTCTATTTTATATTCTGGTTTCCGTGACCTCTGACCCCCAAACTACCCACTCTCACTTTGTGGAGGCTGACCTGAGATCTGAACCTTTTCCTGCCGGGAGATTGAAAAAAATAAAAATACAAAAATCGCAAGCTCAACACTTGAAAGTTGAAAATGTCCCAAAACAACCCAGCGTGTGTGTGTGTGTGTTTGTGTCGTTGTGTGTGATAACTCGTGTTTGACAAAGTCTTCACGCCCGAGCGAGCCACTTAAAAGCCAGTCAGCTAAATGTAATGTAATGTGAGGCCGTGTTTCACTCGACTGGAGCATCTATATATTTCACCACGCTCGATTTCAGCTGATGAACGCTCGACCTCCGTGATGATCCATCTGCATTCTGGGTATTTCTCAAGCCGTCGTTATTAATCACTCGGAACAAGGAACCGCCCCCCCCCCCCCCTGCTCGCTCTCTGCAC